>NC_137456.1:322622272-322733272 GCF_964235325.1 Thermobia domestica
CGCCCTCTGAATTAATCTTCCTTTGGTTCGTAGCATTCGTTCCTCTTGCATTCGACAAGACAACAGCTTCCAATACGTCGAATATATTGTATTTAACATATGTAAATACTTATGTACAGTGTGTCCCAAAAATAGATGTAATAAAGTCAGGCGCATGTTCCGTATTATAGATTACCTAACCCATGACATACCTTGTTTCCTTGTTTCCTTGTTATGAAGGGGTATCAAATGTCATGTGTTTCCACAAAAACAGTAGGTTTCAAATGTACACCCAGCTATGAATTTAGTCTCAGCTCAACCTCTGAAGACCTCACAAAACATTGCAATGGTTTACGCCAGGTGAGTGTGACGGCCAATCTGCTAATTTTCATAACAGCCAAATGAAGGTGGCATGTACGATGATATTAACAAAAGATTATAACATATGGGCTTCCGAGAGATTATGTTAATGTAAATGTATTCTTGCCTTAATCAGACTGTATCCCCAAGCAAACGTTTCATACTAGCTGGTAGGTTAGTCTGTTGCAAAAAGGACAGCACGTGGTAGGCATATTTGAATTTGAATACATAGCCTGAATGACAAGAGTGCATTCCCATTAAAAGTGAATAGAGTACTTAAATATTACTCTTTGAGTACGTATGCCTCATATCCAAAGTACACTCTCCTTTCAGCGATTATATAATCTTTTATAGATTTCTCAGTATCTCTCTACCGTAAACTAGTCTAGAAGCATTATCTTTTAAGATGAAGAAAACTATTAAAACTAAACCTGTAACTGCTGATGATACTGACTCTGCACTAAAACTTAGCAATGAAACAAAAGCACATAACTCTTCCCTGTGGGCTAAAAGCAATGCTAAACGCAAGTGGATGTTAGAAATACAGGTAGAATATGGACACGATGTCCATCACAAACTCATAACCACTGAAACTGAACCCAAGAAATGACCAGTAGCCTATATCACTGACCAACAGTGTTCCCAGAAACTGCATACCCAGAGATGTTAGTTTGCGAGCACTGTTCAATGATTTTTTTTTTTTTTTTTTAACGAGGGTTTTCCTGTTGTCTCATAGCTTCTCAAACATACTCTAGTACTACAGTAAATTGTGGGCCTATTCTTGAACATAGTCTGTCAATCATGATCACTATACGCATTTGGTTTCCATTTTCCACTCTCACATCATCTTCGGCTTGACTGAGCATTAGGGAAGCGGATATTGATTAGAGGACAGGACAAGAGAGCCACGGTGAACTGCAGTACAAGCAGGAAACTGAAACACAGAAACACAGCGTCGTACTGCATACTCTCTCAAGTACATGCTACAAAGATCATCAACGTAATGATTGAGAGACATGGCCAACAGGGGCGTCATTTAGGGAGGGCAGGATGGGACAATTGCTCCCCCCAAGGGTTTGAAGAATGCATATACTTTAATCGATGTCTACTAATATACTAGTACAAAACGTGAAATTCTAATGTTGATGGTGCTCTTGCCCCCCCCCCCTCAAGCGAAGTCTCAAATGACGCCCCTGATGGTCAAACTCGGGCCTCCCCCTCTCTCGCCATGGTTGATAGCATCACAATCAATGCCGTGCTGGAATACACCTACACTGAGAAAAATCCGTTAGCCGGACAGCGGTATATTGTACAAATATAGGAATCCTTAAATTTACTACGGAAATCTGTATGGAGCTATTATCCATATGCTATATACATACTCTCTTTTCCCGCTTATATGTGATATCACGCCGCTCTATCTTTCATATATTACATAGTCAACTACATGTTATATATTCGTCCATCAGTATGTGAGATCTTGACCGCTTATATGCATCTCTTTGTTTCATACTTAAAGTATTATAAAACATACGTTTTCAGTTATGCGTTTGCTGCAGGATGCTACCTATATTCGTACGTTAAGAGTCTTCATCCCGGCGAAATTAAAATACCGCTAATTTTACAGTAATTATGTGATATCTTCAAATAGATAAAAGATAATCGAAATATGGAACAAGAGCGCCCTAGACAATATTATTTTACATGAGAAACCGTTATCACGACTCACTTATCTACTTTCGATTTCGAGCCATTTTGAAAATCGGCATTTATTTTTGCGTTTCTAAACAGCTGGTAACGGAAAGCCGCTAGGTGACTTGTGATAACGGTACCTCACGCAAAATAATATTGTCTAGGGCGCTCTTGCTCCATATTTCAATTATCTTTTATCTATTTGAAGATATCACATAATTACTGTAAAATTAGCGGTATTTTAATTTCGTCGGGATGAAGACTCTTTAAGGGTCTTCACTACAGCGAAATTAAACTACCGCTAATTTTAAAGTTTTTCTGTAATATCTTCAAAATAAATAAAAATATTCAAAAAGTAGAAACGTAGTGAACTAGCTAATACGATTTTTCATGTGATACCGTTATTACCACTCATCTATCTGCTCTCGATTTGCAACTATAGATAGATTTAGCATTTTTTGCGGGTTCTGTAAATAGCGGCATACCAAAAGCAGATAGGTGAATTGTGGTAAAGGTATAACATGCAAAATAGTTCACTACGTTTCTGCTTTTTGAATATTTTTATTTGTTTTAAAGATATTGCAGATAAACTCTAAAATTAGCGGTAGTTTAATTTCGCTGTAGTGAAGACCCTTAAGTTCAGACACTACAAAATTTACGAACGTAACCTACGTTTTTATGCACGCCACATACATTTTTTCTTTCTGTGTATTCATATCTTTATTGTAGCACTGACAGACATCCTTCTCTACGTCATCACCATGTCTTATATGTCTCTCAGGATTGTAATCCTTTTTTTTTTTTTCTAAGTAAATTATTTTCAAATATTTCAAGATACCGCTTTCCCACCTTGCATGCACACTTTATACTATTAATTCTCCAACTTATTGTCAATGTCGTATTACCGATTCAAAGCAAGGCTCCCGATTTATAAGCTAACCCTTGTATTTGAAGTCAGTAATCTGTGTGGGTGGTCACGGAAGACCGTCTTGTTCCTTCCTACATTTAATGTCCTAATGTAAAGCCACAGCAGCTGCGCTTCGTAAACATGAATCAGAACATATTCCAAGAAAGAAGACGAGAAATCTAAATGGGAATATCATTTCACCTGGCCTTTGTGCCATTATGTGCACCTCTAGCCGTGAAATTTCCTCGGAATCTTAACCATCATTGTTTTTTCATCCGTCGATTATCGTGACGCACGAATGGATCATGAGACCCCTGTGGCTTAAAATGTCTGGTTTTCGCAATTTTTATTTATTTCTTTTCTCCGCCACAGACTTCAAAGATTTGTCAGGGAAGCTGATTCCATGAAAATCATTCAATTGGTACCAAGAGCAGTCAATCGTAGAATTAATCAAACACCATAGTTCCTCAAAAGGAAAAACAATTTTTTGCATCATAGTTGCTCTGTACCAACTCTTGGTGACACATTCACAATCTAAAAGACTTTTATATTATTATTATTATTATTATTATTAATTCGTGTATCATTATCAACAACCTTTGACATACGACCTCAACCTCATTCATTGATATGTAAAGATGAGGGGTAAGAGATTTAGGAAAGTGGCCACCACAAGAGGGGGAAAAAATGTCGTACTTCTTATTGCTTAGTTGGTACAATCTCCAACTTCCAACAGTGTTCAATATCTGGCTTCAAAATTTCGCGAGAAAATTAACAGAATTATTAAGAAAAAAGGATAACGATTAAATATACCTATGTACATAGGCGCCGACTTTGGGGGGCAGGGCACTTTTGGCCCCCCAATATTTAAAGGTGGGGTCCTCGCCCCCCCAATATAATCCAGTTGAGGAAGAATTACCAAAGAGGAGCAAGAATTTCTGTCGTAAATTACGTCGTGCCTTTAATTCAATATTAGGAACAGCCTTCTTATTCGATAAAAAGCACCGTTTTCAAAACGGCGTTTAACCCTTTTAGTATTTCCACTTTTTGAGGTAAATTTTAGACTTTCACTCAAACAGCTACTGCTTCCTTACTATTTATCGTAGGATCATGGTTCATACCTTGTTGTTCTCAGGATAGCTCATACTTTCCAACGATACCACTCTCTTGTCCGTATTTATACACCAGAATTTAGGAAATTGAAAAAAAAATGAGATTTTTCGAAAAAAACGAAATTTTTGTGCCCTTCTGGCCCGGGCCTGGGTTCACGTAGGGATCTGAATCTTTAAAAAAAATCTTGTTATATACATAATACGTGCGCAAAATTTCGTTCTTGTATCTTGAAAACTGAGGTCAGGAGAAATTTTTGAAAGTCTGAAGGTGACCCATCTTTCATATATGTATATAAATAGAGGAAGTTCGGGTAATATGGGATACCTCATTATCTCGCCTGTGATGTGTTGCTTCCAGGCGGAGAGGTAAGAAACTACTACCTCACGTCCCCATGATGCTCTACAGTCAGTCTCCATGTGATTGTGACATTCGTTGTGCTGGTAGACTTGAAAATCTGATTTCTTATTCAGGAATACTTTTACAGATGACTGGTTTACAACCTGTATTTTTCTATTGAAATGTAATAGAACAACAATTCTTTATTTACTATCACGTTGGATATACATAAGTAGTTTGATAAGCATCATTATCCTATATGCCCTCGAATGCGTTTAACAGCTCTTTCGTTTCCAAGGTGGCGTGGAGGGCAATATGGAATACCCGCAAGAAAAGCGTGGTATTCCGTATTCCGTATGGTATTTCGATTACAAAAATATCTATCGGTATTGGGCAATTAAACATACATTTATGATGACAACAATGCTAAGTGCTGCTTGCAATGTATTTTTTATTACAGCAGATTTTCTGATGATACAAGGGGTGAGCTTGGTTCCAGCGTTCATCATGTTTAATGTGAGCACACAATGACTGTGCCGATCATGAAGCAGAGTATTATATTTATGATTTTTGCAAGTAATCACAATCAGTTATGGCTTGGCATTCAGAATTTTTATATATTGTCACTGTATTCATTGTATGTTCAACAGAAAACTCATTTCTTTTCTGTATAGCATTTGTATTCCATGCTCGACTATTTCATATTACCCTCCAAGTGGTTTCTTTACAAATTATAAATTTTACCCACTCCTGTAACGAAACTTCTTTATCAAGATATGCATAAATAAAGCCAAATATGTAAGGCGTATACTTGTTTTCCTTTTTGTTTCAATGTGCAATTATTAACTGAGTTACAAGCGAAACAAAAATGGTATTCCATAATACCCGAACTTCCTCTATATATACCTAGGTATAAAATATTTTTAAAATGTACTGCGTCATTCCTACTTAGCCTAGTCATGGTTCAAACACCATTCTCTTCAGTATAATAAGCCCTTTCCAACGGTATCACTCACATGTCCGTATCATACACCTAAACCAGATAATTAGGGAAAAACTCGGAAGTATTTTTGCAAATCCAACCAAAACATTTTGCCCCTCTGGCCATGCCTGGGTTGACGTAGGGATCTGATTTTTTTCTAAAAATACATTGTTATGTACATAATACGTGTGCAAAATTCCAATATTGTATCTTGAAAACAAAGGGCAGAAAAATTGTTGAAAGTCTGAATTTAGGCTCTCTTTATACACACACATACATATATATTTATTATAAAAATTTACTGCGTCATTACTATTTAGCCTAGAGTCAAGGCTTAAACGTTATTTTCTTTAGTATAACAAGCTCTTTCCAACGGTGCCAAACACATGTACGTATCGTATTCCTGAACCGGAAAAATCGGGAAAACTGAATTTTTTTCTGAAAAAATCAGCACCTCGGAACATTCGCGCCCCTCGTGCCCGGACTCGTCTTCACGTAGAGATCTCAGAATAATTTGAGAAACATTCAAATGTACAAACAATTCCAATCTGATATCGTGAGAACTACAGGCGTGAAAAATTTTTGAAATTTGCCTTAAGGAAAAGTAAAAAGTCACGCCCTTCCGCCTCCACTTGGCGCAGCTAAATTGACCATCCGGTTCCAAAACCCAACTGGGGTGTTCTTTGGTCTATCCTTGACCTGACTAATAAAAAACGACTCAAATACCTGTTATATAAGCTAAATAAGAGGTCAAAGACCATAGTACACCATGGTAACAAAAGTTACCAAAAATCCTTAAAGGCTTAATAGAGCACTGAAGCTTCAACCAACACTATTGTAACACTGATATGAGAAGTGAATATCAATGTGGTGCAGTGAAGTTCCCAGAATTTGAACTTGAATTTGTTTTAATGCGTTTACACAAATTTGACTTAGGACATGAATTTAGCAGGGAAGCGGATGCAGCAGACCGAGATCTGGAGGGAAGGGGGCCTTTATCCAGCAATGGTAGAAAACGGCTGAGTATGATTATATATTTATTCATTGTTTTGGCCCCCCCAATATTTTCTTCAAGTCGGCGCCTATGCCTATGTATGAGAGAATATCAGTTGACAGAAGTTTAAGGGTACTGAATAAGTAATTTTGGGGCGCGGGGGGTTAAACCTCTCTATTTTTATTTAGCCGAACAATAATTTTAACGTTTAATTTTCCAAATTTCTCAGTTTGTTCTTCTTCATAAAATCTATTTAAATCTATCTTATTTTATGAAAATTAAATTCTATTCATTTTTCTCCAGACTCACATTTACAACGTTTCTAGTTATCTTCAATCATTCTTATGCAATGTCCATTCTTTCAGCCTGCACAGTGCAATACTTAATAAGAAAAGTTTAATACAGCACCCACCAACAAAAGTGAGAACCAATATATACAATTATACAGTATAACTCGTACTTATTTGGACTAATGAGTGCTGAATGGAAAATAAAATCTTTCAGTTTAACGCCCCACAATTATGTTCTTTAGGCTAAGGAAGATGATGATTAAGGCAAATGAAAGATGATGGAAAAATTGGTGGAATGAGCTTGTGGGAGAAAACAAGAGTACTTTGAGGATACTCACGGAGACGATGTTGTCCCCCACAAACTTACTTGGCCGGGGATCAAACCAAGGAGCCACGCACCAGAGGTAAGCGCTCTGCCACTGTGCTCCAATTTGAAATTAAAATTTGGATTGCACTACGTTCTCTAAAAAGTACTATCACAAGGTATCCTGTGGTGCTATGGAGTGTATTCCTAAAATGCCGCTTCTCCTGAGATCAGCGAAATCAAGCAGTATCATGTCTGGTCAGAGAAAAGATGGGTGACCATTTGCACCCTCCAGATGATGCTCGCATTGCGTTGTCTCTACCCACCATTGTGAGGACAACTGGAAAGAAATGAAATATTTGAGTTTGTCTCACGATTATGCCCTGTAGACTAGAGGTCTGCACGCGCCGGAATTTTTAGCCCGGCCCGGCCGGTGAATTTACAATGTGAAGCCCGACCCGAGTCCGAAATATGTTTTAGCATTTAGGCCCGAGCTTGTGTGATAATCAAATGAGCCCGAAATAAGCCCGAATTACAGAAAAGTAATAACGCAAAATTGTATTTTTATTTACAGCAATTAGAGGTCTAATTTTGCAGTTGCACTTTAAAAGTTCTGCAGAAAGAACAGTGCAATATATATTGTTGTGCAGTATTTACAAAGTTAGGCCCGAGCCCGTGCAGACCTCTACTGTAGGCTAAGGGAGATGGACGATTAAGGCAAGTGAATGATGGAAGAATCAGTGGGATGAGAATGTGGGTACCCCGGGTAAACCCACGGACACAATATTGTCCACTACAAACTTATCGAACCAGGGACCGCATGCACCAGAAGTAAGCGCTTTACCAGTGAGCCACCGTGGCCCCAGGATAACTGGAGAGCTACCTGAAAGAAACATTACCGGGCTCCACAGCATTTTACGATCCCGGCGAAATTAAAATACCGCTAATTTTACAGTAATTATGTGATATCTTCAAATAGATAAAAAGATAATCGAAATGTGGAACAAGAGCGCCCTAGACAATATTATTTTACATGAGAAACCGTTATCACGACTCACTTATCTGCTTTCGATTTCGAGCCATTTTGAAAATCGGCATTTATTTTCGCGTTTCTAAACAGCTGAAAACGGAAAGCTACTAGGTGACTTGTGATAACGGTACCTTACGCAAAATAATATTGTTTAGGGCGCTCTTGCTCCATATTTCAATTATCTTTTATCTATTTGAAGATATAACATAATTACTGTAAAATTAGCGGTATTTTAATTTCGCCGGGATGAAGACACTTAAGGGATGCCAATGTCCTGATCACACATCATCCCAAAGGGAGTGTGCCACAAGTTAGAGGTACGCCCCTGATTAGGACTGTTGCACCAGGAAATTAGTTTACTTTATAGATATTTTCATAGCCCTAACCTAGACATGTAAAATAAGTCGAAATATATAAATATTTATCAGGAAAACTAAGAGAGAACACTTCATAATTTCACTTAAAAATAAATTCTCCTGTTCAAATTACCAATTCAAATATACATTTATTACAACGACGTATAAGGATAGGATGAATGGCCAGTCACGATGTATTCCATTAGGTGTACACTGCAGTTATTCAACTAAAGCACACAGTTTGTCATATCACTCAAATCATCATCAATACAAAATGGTAATGCTACACTTTGGAAGTAGCCAATCGAACATATTTACTTTGTATCAAATAGCTCATTGCAATTGTACAGACACATACTTAAGGAAGGTAACGGTTAATATTGGCTGAAGAATGTCTTTCACACACGAGTAAAAAGGAAGGGTTCAAATTAAGAGGCACATATGATTTTCATGTAGAAACCTGTTTCAAAACTTTTAAGCACCTAAAAATGTTATGCTTGAAGATGAGTTCAACTGACCGACCTGTGAGCCATATTTACAAGAACTAACCTAGAAACCAAGTGAAGGGTGAACATCAAAAGCGCCTCCTACATATCACAGAAAATGAGTAACAAAGCAAATCAACACTTTTAAAAAATATGTTCTAGAAATTACTAACTGTCCCTGTCGGTATGTGCCGCTCGCTCTCCACGAAAGCTGGTTTCAGAAACAAATTGTGAGCGCCCATTTGTGTTATGATACAAACTCTACATTAACACGTTATTTCATAAGGAGAAGCATACAAACGAGAAATGACCGCATTACACAGTGTTGCCATCACTTTTATTATAAGTTAACGCCCTAATTAAATAAAATTATCACTTCGGTCTTGAAATAATCATCAATTAACACTGTACTCATTTACTTATGCGCCAAGTATCGTAGTAGTAGAGAGTTCATTTCTGGTGTGAGGGTCCCTGGGTCGATCCTAGCCCATCAACCATTCCGTGAGTTCTCCAAGTTCTCTTTCCAACAAAATCATTCCTTTCCATAACATTCGTATCGTATACTTTAAAGGTCATAATGTTTGTTTTTTTTCTAAATGAGCTATAGCTTAACATGGGATTCGAACCACATAAGCTCCCACCGGATTCAAACAACTCCGCGCCCAAGGTCCTTTAATCGTATACATCCTCTCCGCTGGTCTATTGGCTGGAGTGCACGATTATGGTGTAAGGGATCCTAGCTTCGATTCCTGATCGGACAGTCTTAAAACTTGAACATATTTAGTGTTAGGACTACACAAACTAGGATTAGGATTAGGAATTAGATTTCTGGGCTCTTGGCATCTATGGCCATGCTAGCGCGCCTCCTATGAGGGATGACGTCCCTCGGTGATTACACTATCCCAGAAAAGGAAAGGAAGGAAGCGGCCTGAGACGTGTGTTAGGTACCATCCTGGCATTTGCCTAGCATGAATGAGGAATACCTCACTCAGGATGGCTGGTCTGAAAAAGCTTTTACACATTTTCAACCAAGTGTCCCCATCGGGAATCGAACCCGGGACGGCCGAACCAGTACCTTAAACTGTAGGCCAACGTGTTATACAGGTCGGTGCTGAAAAGAAATGCTGAACTTTAACCAAACTAATCAAATAACCACAATGGAGTGTCTACGCATTAATTTCTTTAAAATGAAATTCTGTCCAATCTTCTATCTATATATATAAAAGAGAACGCACAAATCCTTTGTTACCTCATCACGCTAATACGGCTGAACCAATTTCTTTTATTTTTGGGGGGTTATTAGGATTTGGACCCTAGATGGTTTTTATCATATCACTTTAATTTTTAATTACCAGTGTCTTGAGATAATTGACCATTCAAGTGTCCATAACGTACAAATCCTTTGTTAGTTCATCATAGGTAAAAATAAACGTATTTATATGCAACCCGCATGACCGTGTAACTCGGCGGGTTAACATAAATGACAGGCGATATAATGTTAACATTTACTGCAATCTACTATGGTTTTTATCATATCACTTGAAAGCGAAAACTTCCGGGGTGACCGCAGCGAAGCGGGGCGGGTTAACATAAATGACAGGCGATATAATGTTAACATTTACTGCAATCTTCTATGGTTTTTATCATATCACTTGAAAGCGAAAAAGTAAAAATTATCTAAGTAACAAAGTTTATTGCGTTCCGGGGTGACCGCAGCGAAGCGGGGTGAACGCTGCTAGTATACTATATATTTATTTGAAAAGTATAGTTTTTCTAGTGTATGAAAACGTTAACTTGCTGGCAACATTGGCAAGAGACACCACTTCCTTGCCCTACCTTGCTGCTCGTCTATCTCGTCAAATGGTTCCTAGAAAGACAGATAAACATAACAGTCCAGTCGGCTTTCTTTTAATTCAAGACCACGACTAACTTTGTGGAAAATATGTATATCTGAACAAAATAAACTACAAATATGCAGCATGGGTACTATTAAACCACATAAAGAATAAAAGCAGGCCAAAACAATAATTAGCCGGCAGAATATACACAGCATATTTCGCTATGCACGATAAACTTCACGTTGTATTATATATAGAAGCTGGATTTTTATCGTCACAAAAACCACCTAAATCTTCCAGGTAAACCCTTTTCTCTACAGGTTCTATCCCACCAACACAAACGGCTCACCGAGAGACGACCCTTGATTTCTGCTAAGTAAAATGTGGTTTTGTTCCAATCATGACTCTGCAAGTTCCACATCAAGAAACACCGAGGCCAATACGAGGTTCTTTTAGCACCTGGTACAGCTGTAACCTGCTGACTGCTATTACTGTGGAAGATTCATTTTTTAAATACACAAATAGGTAAATCGTGATTGACTTGACAGCAGTATTTTTTCGCCTTTCACATTATAAAAACAAGATGCGACAACAAGATATCTCATGGAGCTGCCTAATTTAGAGGGAACCAGATAAATGTGAGGGGCCATTGAAGCGCAAAAATCATCAGAAATTTATAGCTATAGGCGAACCCTTCTACATCATAAAAGCGAAGAAAAATGTTTAATTTTATAGGTCATTTTGAGATTTTCAGACCAAAATAACATTTCCTTTATAAAGGGTGTCCCAACAAAAGCGACGCATATAATATGCTTAATAGAATAGTTTTTCGAAGGCTTGGTTTTACACAATTACAAGTGAATGTTCCGAATTAAAAATGTCAAGACTGGTTTATGTGTCTGGTGGTTGCGTTCGAAACAATGTTGTTGCAAATTATTCTTCACAAACAGAATTCTTCAACTTCTTTGTCAGTGGTTGTTGCAGCTTAATATGAAGTGCTATACAAAGAAACAAAAATGGGAATGCTGTGGCAACTAATGGAAAATGGCACTGCAATACGGCTGCTAGTATTTGTGGCCGTATTGATATTGAACGTAAAGTGACTTCAACAAGATGGTGCTAGCTGCTTCACTTTCCAAGAGATGATTGATTTGCTGCGTGAGAAATTCCCAGGCTGGAACGTATCTCTCAATGGTGACGAGAACTGGCCAGTAAGTCATGTGACCTTACTCCCCATGACTACTTTCTTTGAGGCTTCGTGAAATCAAGTTATCTATGAAAATCCTGAACAGTGAGAGAACTCAAGGAGGAAACAAGGTATCAGCAGCTACATTGTTTAGCAAGTACGTGAATGACCATCTGAAAACTAAACGTTTGGGGTGATAAATAGTGATGGAACAACGCCGTGATGTGGCCTAAAGGATGGGAAAGTCTGGTCTTTCTTTTTAAAGTAACTTGAATGAGATCCTAATTGTCTCAAACTGGTACGTCAGTTTCCTATATGGTTATAGCATGATGGTATTTTCTCACATTATACTCGTACCTAACGAGAATACATAAGCAGCAGTTCTACACTGAAATCGGTCGTCGTGAAGAAGTGGCTCCCTTCCAATTCCGACCCGTCAATATCAATCTGTCTAAAAAGTCAAGGCTTACATATACCGTGAGAAGATCCCGTCCATACCACCTTTGGAGCTCAAGATCATTGAGCCACATCACCGGGTCATCTTCGACATTTTACATGTGTTGTAGGCCTGGGTGGTCCGTCTGAGGTTGTGCTAGCGAGGCAAACATGTCGGGTCTCTCAACAAGATATGTGACTTTTGGAACATCCCACACATTAACTACAAAAAATTGTGCTACCGTATTTGGTACATGCATCGTTAAATATTCATATAACAGATAATCTTTGGAAATTTCCTGTTATTCGCAAGTACCCTAATTCGATTGGTCCCAAATAATATCACAGCTACATGTTATCACCAGGATCTGTCAAATGGATCGAGCAGCAAATATTTGATTATTAATTTTGATATTTGGCAGTATAACGGGGACATATGCTGTCAGTAAACTTGTTCCCGTCACGATAAAATATTTGACTATTATCAACAGATACATTTCTATGGACGTTGTCACTAACTTAAAAAAAAAAAAGTTTGATTTCTTGTTACTTTTGCCTTACTTTCATCTATTATTTTGTTTGCTTTTGAAGAAAGTATCTAATTTTAGTGACTGTTTTATTTTCATCTTCTCTTTGTTCCACATATTGTTTGATTGAACAATTGTGCAATAGGTTGTTACCACCGACACACACTCTGTATAGTACATATTTTGAAGTGATATGTACACAGCAATCCCCAGTTTACACACAACGAGACAAAGATACATATACAATCTTTTGATATTGTAATGACCAATACTTTATCCAAATACCGTACCCTGCCACGCCGTACACTGTACAATGCCGGATAACAATGGGGAAACAGCTCCTTTACGTGTTCAGTCACGAATACCACACAAAGGATACACGAAATGAAAAGTAATCAGATTAAGATCTTTCAAGTGCTTTCAACACACGCTACGATATTTTGGACATCGCCATTGTTTTCTGAAGGCAAGAGAAAGCGGAAAGAAGTACCATTATATCTCTATTATCACCTTTAGTGCATTAGTTTTCCATTAGAGTGAAACAAAACAACAGTTGCAGTCGCCACGAGAGCAAACTCAACTCTTCCAGCCTTCAATTGAAGAAACAAAGTAAACAGAGCCACGTGATGCTCACAGCTTCGTATATTAAACTCTCATTACAGGTTCCAACGTAAATCTCATGGCAAGCACTCACTCTCTCTCTCTCTCTCTCTCTCAATATATATAATTGTTCTCGACTATAGCTATATTATTTTTTATTTGTATTATGAGAAACTAAAATAAAAGCCTAGAACTGGGACACGGTGGCTCAGTGCTAGATATTTTACCTCTGGTCCCTGGGATCCCGGGTTCGTTCCCCACCCAAGTATGCATGTGGTGGACAATATCCTATCGTGTCCGTCGATTTGTTGGATACTCGTATTTCCTCCCACATTTTCATTCCACCATTCACTTGCCTTAATCGTCTCCCTTCGCATAAAGGGCATAATCGTAGGACGTTAAACCGAAATATTTCATTTTTTCCTATAGAACTGGGGGATGTGTGGTTAGTGGATCTCTGATTGCCATTACTTATGGCATAGCCTATCAGGATTTGGATATCGAAATATCGGATTTTGAAAATTATCGAAATCACCTTAATTATAATCACGAGGGAGCTCAATCAGTAGTTTTCGAAATATCGTTTCATACTTCTATCTTTCAAGACCGGAAGAGTCTATCTTAAGTCAAGCAGTGTCCCCTAAACAATGGGGAAATTTCTTGAAACGTGAAATAAAATCACGAACGGAAATGGCGAAAGAAGCATTTACGAAGAGAACCATGATATATTCTTTGGGTCTTTGAATAAAGGGTTAAGGAATGAAATTATTTTTTCAGTTTAACGTCCCACGATTATGCCCTTTAGGCTAAGGGAGACGATGATTATGGCAAGTGAATGATCAATTGGTGGAATGAGAATGTGGGAGTACCTCATCAAAATCCACGGACATGTTGTTGGCCACTACAAACTACTCGGCCGAGGATCGAACCAGGTAAGCGCTCTATCACTGAGCCATCGTGCCCCCCCTCCCCCAAGGATTAAGAAAGAGGTTTACGAAAGGTTTCGTGTTGAGTATGAACTGAACTCTATGGCAGTCATTTCCAACTCTCCGATATATGACGTAGGAGCTCATCTTTATAATGAGAAATATGAGACACGCCTTGGGCAAAGGTGGAAAGGAAGAGAGATGAGGAAGGAAAATTGAATAGAATAAGTGTTGGAAGTATACGCATAATTATGAATACGCGAGTGGTATACTTGCAAAATCACCGACTACACTATTTTCAACGTCCATCACCGACAAGAATATATGACGTCGATGCGATGACTCGTAAAGACAGAAGAGTGAGGTTGCATGATACTGCAGATGCATTGCAAATCTGATATAGTTTAGTGAGGAGTATGTTCATAATCAGGTGTGTGCGCGCTGGGTGCCAAAACATCTAAGTGAGGACCAAAAAAGTGTTCGAAGGGGCATTTCACTGACCCACCTCACATGGCACGTTCACGAAGAAACTCATTCCTTCATCGCATCATAACGGTTGATGAAACCAATACCTCTATGGACAACTGAATCGAAACGCCAGAGCATGACGTGGAAGCATCTGTCGTCACCACCGGCTAAGAAAACAATGGCTATGTTTTGTGACCAGCAGGGTGTTATTCATGTTGAATTTCCGGCAAAGGGTATGAGCATAACTGCGGATACGTACTTCCAAACCATGGAGAGGCTGAAAGTCGTCATACGTCAGAAACGAAGAGGGGCACTACGAGAGGGTATGTTGTTACTACACGATAACGCAACACTACATGCAACCCAACGGACCCGTATACACATCATGGGAAATTCTTGACCATCCTCCGTATAGCCTTGATGTAGCCCCTTCCGACTACCATTGTTTGGACCCCTATACTTCTGTGGGCGGCGTTTCGATACACTGGAAGAGGTACAACAGGCTACGATTACCTGGTTAGGAAATCTGTAACATTTCTTTGCAAAGGGCATGGACGATTTGGTGTCGCGTTAGAGTGCATGTTTGGACCTCACTGATTCGTATGTCGAACATTAGTGTGATACCACATGTCCAACGTGATACAATTTCAGATATTTAACTCTCCACGTTTTTCAGTAAACCGAAAATTCACTTTATTTTTTTTTAAATACATCTCTGTATGCTTTTTAAAAAAATAAAGACAACTGATTCTTATACTCACTTTGTTGCCCGACTCACTGTTCCTCCGATAAAAGGATTTTTTTTCTTAACTTGATCGCTCCGTTACCGTGGAGGTTTCTGTGCTTACTGACTTAACAATTCCTTGCATCGCTGAAGAAGAGATGGATTTAATCATTTCCTGTTTATAGAAAACCAAATGTTTTGTCGAAAGTAGCACTTCATTTATTGTGATAATTTGGAGGCTCAGGTATTTCAGTTTTTCTTCCCATGAAGTTTCCACACGGTTTTTTTCTTTTGCAGGAAGAACTACTTTATATACACTCAACAGAAGAATGTATTTATTTTGGAATTAGTTCAATCATTAGAAACTGTTAAACCATTAACTAAAACCACATTACAACAGAATTTATGTACTAAGAAATTATGAATATAAAGTGGTTACTCCCGCTACTCGCCCCCTTCCCCCCCAAAAAAAAACAATATTTTTACCATCCCTGTTTTGTGTTCTGGCCAGAGATGGTCATCCTCCCTCATTTTGCCCTCATGAGGGCCACCCTCACCTCACCTTCATTTTAGTACTTGAGGGTGAGGGCGATAAAGTAATTGAGGGTAAGTGTGAGTGTGAGGGCGTCAATGGAGGGTGAGGGAGGGATAGGAAAAATGACCATCTCTGGTTCTGGCTACGGGCTTGATTCTTAAGTAGAACTGAGAACCATAGACTGGTAGCTAGCCTTTTCTTTCAAATATGATTGTATGTTTCTCGCAATGACCAAGCACTTCGTCCCACGCTGCAGATATAAATATTGTAAATAATATGTGTCAGTACTCGTTTGTCTGTACATCCTAACCCCGATTTTCATTTACAGCAAGCCACACGCAATTAAGGGCAAAAATATGCTGAAGACGTGACGCTGAAAAACTATATGCTACGATATGCATATTTCGTGTTCTTCTATCAACGTACTTGTTAGAATATAAAATTCAAAAATTCTAACCATAAACCAGTTACCGGCTTATTTACATAATCCTGAGTTTGTATGTTTTTATTCCTCATAAAGTATTTTCCTTTTATCTTTATATCCATAGCTGCAAAACTATATATAAAAAAGTGAAAACTTGCCCTAGAACGCCATCAACGTAACCAGCTGGACATCGTTTGGAAAGCTACAAACGACAGTTCTAAACAACTCCCCTTTTCCCCGCAATGAGATTGTTTCCGTCCTGTTCTTAAGTAATTCGTGTTTCCCTTCTCTACTTGTTACAAGTTGTTCATTTCGTTTCGTGAATACAAAACCAGATTCGGAAATGGTTGTTACTAGTTCTACATTTGACACAATCATGCTTGAGAGAGAATGCAGGGACACTGGTTTCTGGGTTATCACAATACCACTTCAATAGCACTTCTCAAACACTGACACTCACGAGATTTTTGCACTTGGAAATCTGTCACGGTGCATTGTAATAATAGTGACACAACAAAAATTAAACAAATTTGTAAGTAGCCGTTCTGTTTATGTATACCATATACAGGATGATCCCTAATTATGTATCATAAATATGTGTACTACGTCCGATATTAAAAAAAAAAAAAAAAATCAAATACAATACTCAAATTCTTATCCTGTATCTTCAATTGCCACTTGTATTTAGAACATCATTCTACACTGTATTTCATGTGATTGTAAATAGATCCGGCTTCTGTTATTCTTGTGCTTGAAAATGGTTCCAGAGAGAACTGAAATATTGTGTAGATTGTCCTTAAACACTTGCGGAGGTTGAGGATACAAGGTAAGATTTTGAATTCAGTTGATTTTAACGTCCCGTTCAACAGTGAGGCTATATGAGACGTTGATCCAAGGGCGCCCATCAGGGAGGGCAAGGGGGCGATCCCGCCTAGAGGAAATTGTACTTCAGAATATCGAAAACCCAACAGAATTTTTACATTAATTACAGCACAATTTGCACCTATATTTGAAACGTTGCTTATACTTGCCCCCCCTTGGAAACCACAACATGGGCGCCCTTGCGTGGATCTACTGATTAACGTGGAATTCAAACATGAGTTCCCGCCGGGAATCGAACCCGGCTCTCCCACGCCAAAGGCGCGTACGCAAGGTAAGGTTTTGAGTTTTGAACTACGCATGTATTTAAGAGAACATTTTAGTATTTATAAAAAGAATAGTTTGTGCGACTCTGTTATCGATTGGATTTGAAAAACTTTGAAATTAAATTTTTCAATTTAGCGTTCCACAATTATACCTGTTCATCTACGGAAGACAGATGATCAAGCAGGGTGTCTACTAAAATTCCAAAATGAAATTTCGTGACCTTTTCTTTCCCAAACCATAAAATTTCGAAAACATTTTCAAGAGCAAATTTAGGTGGGAATTGAGTCGAATTTTCATGCATGCGATAGAAGGGTGCTTTGCTTGCGATTTGGTAGCGTCTAAAGCCCATCATAGACATTTTTTGTGGTGAATTTTGACGATTTATAAAACAAAATTTTCCAGTCTATACTTATATTTGTACAGATAAAAAAAAATCGGAACCCAAAAGCTAAATTTCTTGACTTTCATGACCGTTTTCTGATTTAATGACTTTCGTGACCGATAGACATCCTGTGAAGCCAAATGAATAATGAAAAAAGCGATGGAATGATCTGGCAGGAAACTAAAGTATCCCGAGAGAACCAATGGACACATCTTTGCAACGAATCAAAATGTTTCAGTTTAACTTTCCGCGAAAATGCCCTTGAAGCTAAGGGAGACGATGATTAAGGTAAATGAATGACGATGGAATGGTAATGTGGGAGGAAACACGAGTACCCTGAGAAAATCCACGGATAAGATGTTGCCAACCACAAACTTACTTGGCCGGAGATCAAACCAATGACCCCACTGAAGCACTCAACCACTGAACCATCGTGCCTCCTTGATTCGATTTGAGTTTAATGTCCCGTTCAACAGCAAGGCTATATGAGATGAGGGCCTACAGGTTAACGTAGGTTCCGAACCACATGAGCTTCCGCCGGGAAGACGTATCGAGATGTAATAGAAAAATTTATTTAATAATCTTCCAGACACAGCCTACACAGTCAAAAGCGGTTGGGTTAATTCAACACATTCCTGGTGCTATTTCCACTATATCGAATTTTAGATAAATTGTTAAAAATGGTAGTGGTTAAATCAAGTTCTTGGCATGGTCCTTATTGGTTGAAAGACACAGAGAACAAGTCTAGAAACTTCGAAAACACATGGCAGCACTTCTGTAACATAAATTTTGTCAGAAAATTTACTCACTGATTAAAGTATTTACATGTAAAGTAAAGAAAGAGTATACATTATAATACGTTGTTTTTACTTGATATAAATGTCAAATATACCACGTAGAGCTCTGCTCATAGCTAAAAATAAAAATAAATAGAAATCCTTAATATGAGTTACTTAGATATTTAAGATATTAGTGCAATGTGATGAGGAAATTTTAAATTACAGTATAGCTGTATCTATCTGATATACAGAATTTTGAGGTGGCTGTGATACCTTTGCTAAGTGATTGTTCTTAGCAAAGAAAGGTTTGGCTGATGGTTTATGAATAATAGTCACAAAAATTAGTACCTTAATAGTTTGCGTTCTGGGGTATTACTAACACATGGTATATGTCGAAAGAACACCATGGCGCTGATTCTATTTCAGTATTTGTCTATTTCATTTAGTTTATTAACACCACCGTCGTGCTATTTTCATATTGATGTGTCAAACTAGTAACACCGAGGGCGTGTTAATCGTAATACTGAGCCTGTGCTGACCGCAACGTCGGACCCTTCGCGTTGAAATAAGCTAAAGTGGTGGTCATGCTGGGACTGGCCTGTGTTAAAAATTGAAAATGAAATGAAATGAAATCTTTTGAGTTTTACGTCCCGAGAAAACCCACGCACACGGTGTTTGTCCACCACAAAGTTCACTTGGCGGGGGCTGGGATCGAACCCGGGACCCCAAGCACCAGAGGTGGACGCTCTACCACTGAGCCACCGCGGCCCCTTGTGTTAAAAATTGAGCTTTAATAACATGATTATAGGAAGTCAATTTATACCAGAACCAAAAACCAGCAACAATATCAACTAAAGTGGGAAAGGTCATGGTCTTACATCTAGAAGTAAAAGTGTCTCAAATATAAAGGGGAGATATTCCATATTTGGGGACTTTATCTGAACACTCAACATGGTATTCCATATTTGGGGGACTTTACCCTAACACTCAACATGGAGGAAATTACAGTGAACTCAAATTCTACGGTATTTTTCTTCCTTCCTTTTGAAAGTGAGAATCTAAATCGATCACAAGCAGGGTTAGTAACAAAACTAGCTAACTCTATGGCCTATGGAACCCGGAGGTTCAATGCCGCGTTCATAAAAGCTCTCCATTGACTTCTATCCTTAGCCAACTGGATCCAGTTTCTACGTTGTATTCCTATTTCTGCGAGATCCATCTTAATATTGTCCTCCCATCTGCGCCTTGGTCTTCCTAATGGTCGTTTCCCGATTGGTCTTCCGGTTAAGGTTTTGAAAGCGCTTCTACTTTCTTCCATCCTAGCTGCATGACCTGTCCACCCAAGCTTCCTAGACTTGATGCACCTGACAATGTTTAGTAAATCGTTAAATTCTGTAGTTCCTCGTTATGAAGTGGGTCCGAATATTCGTCTCAGGATCTTGTTCTCAAATACTTTCAGTATATGTTCTTCCCTCAGAATAAGCGACCATGTTTCGCCAAAATACAGAACATATTTTAAGCTTCAACAAGCAGGATTAGTATCTCAGATGAAATTAAATTTGAGCTCATTCTTGGCTAAGTGGTTAGGGTTCGATTCCCGGCGGAAGCTAATCTGGTTCGGATTCCACGTTAATCAGTATGTCCACGTCTCACATAGCTTCGCTGCTGAACGGGACGTTAAACTCAAAATTAAATTTGTCAGTCTATACTATGACGTATATATATGTCAGTATAGTGTGAAGTACGGTGACGTTAACCAATTAATGTTATAAGTATGACGGTTAATTGTAATTTATTTTTATTCGCTAAGTATTTAATTCAGAAAACCCCTATGCTTCCTACTAATTTACAAAATCCGTCCTACGCACAGCAGAAATGTTTAAATGTCTCTACGATTGGCAACACTGCTAGTACTGAAAGAAAATATCACTTCCTGGCTATTGTACAAAATTAACGTTACACTATAGTGTCAACTGATAACAAATTTGATAGCACTAAATATATAAAACATTTTAAATGATTGGGAGTTATGGTTTTTACTCCATTAAAACGTGAAAGAGTGAAATACACACTTGTTTCATCCTGCACATAGGGGGCGCGGTGGCTCAGTGGTAGAGCGTTCACCTCTGGTGCTTGGGGTCCCGGGTTCGATCCCAGCCTCCGCCAAGTGAACTTTGTGGTGGACAAACACCGTGCTCGTGGGTTTTCTCGGGGTTCTCCCGTTTCCTCCCACTTTCTTCATTCCACCATTTCACTCATCTCTCATAATCACCGTCTCCTTTAGCCTAACCGGCATAACCGTGGGACGTAAAACAAAGATTTTATTTTCATCCTGCACATTTTCATTTTCAGGAAATTCAAAGATTGCAAAGGTGCAATACTTTTGGGTCATCTTGTAGTTTCTTTTTTCTTTTTTTTTTTTTAATTTTCAATAAACCCCATAACATCCTGTTAATATGTGTACTGTTCTCAGTTAATTGCAGGCGAGTAAGAACCGTTCTATGTCACTTTGGAATACACACTGTTAATTAATGCTGTTTTGTTTTGTAGATTATTTTCGTGCAAAAGTCTGAACACACGACATTAAAAATGTTGTTACACGGAGTCTGTCACGCTTCTCTGCTTTTAATCTTTAATCATCATCACTATGAAAGAAGCACACACACACACACACACAACAACAACAACATACATTCACCTTATTTCTATTCGTATATAGTACATACAAGTATGCTAAAGCGGTTCCAGCACTTCATGTATGGCTATGATTAACAGTTTAGGAAGAACACAAACCTACATTCATACTGATTTTCGACAGAAACAGAGATAATATATATGACACTGTAAGGCAATCTCTTGTCGATTGTATTTCGTACGAGGAAGATGCGATATGGCAAATTTAAAGGAACAAAGAGTGTGTTTCAAATTTTGCTTCCTGCTTTAAAAATCGGCAACAGAAGCTTACCAAGTGCTTCAACAGGCTGATTATACGAGCCAGACAAAAGTTTTCGAGTGAATTGGACGCTTTAAACATGGTGAGATGAGTACTAAATATCATGACCTTCAACATCTCGAAACAGTGGGAAAAATCTGCCATAAAAGTTAATAAGGATCGACGAAATTTCAGAACAAATAGGAATGTGTTGGGATTTTGATTAGGAATTTGGAAATGAAACTATTTCCGCTAACTTTGTTCCTCGCCTGCTCTCACAGAATCAAAAAGACTTCGTTTGAATTTGAACCAGGATTTAAAAAATTAGACCGAAAGTGACCCAAACCTTTTGACCAAGGTCTTTACAGCTGACGAGATTGGTGTTACGGATATGACCCCGAAACAAAGCAATGGTCTAGCCAACGGAAAACCCTCGACAAAAAAGAGACAAGTGAGCTCGAATGTTAAGACTATGATTTTTTTTTTTTTTAATTTTCGTGGAATTTTGCACTGGAAATTTGTCTCCTTCCTCAGACTGTTAACCAGCACTTTTATTTGAGAGTTTAAAGACGTTTGCGGAAGAATGTGCAAAGAAAACGTCCGGAACTCTGATGATCAGATGACTGGCTCGTTTACCATGACAACGCCCACGCACACACGACCTTGTCTGAACCGCTCTTAGGGGGTTGGCTATCATTCCCATCCTCTGTATTTGCCAGACCTAGTCCTGTGCGACTTTTTTTGTTCCCCAGAACGAAACAAAATTTAAAAGGAAAGCGTTTTAATGATGTGGAGGCTATAAAAAGAGCTTCGCAGAGGTTACTGACGATATCAAAGTCGAAGAGTTCCAGAGATGCTTCAACTAGTGGGAAAGAATACTGGAGAAGTGCATCGCATCTATTATAGCTATTATAATGGAGAGTACTTTGAAGGAAACTGGAAGAATTTTGTATTTTAAAAAAAATCATTAATAAATTATTTCTTTAGAACAAATCGTCTGTTTATTTCAAGAACGACATAACTCAAAATTCCAAACTTTTCAGGAGAAGCGTTTAAAGTTTCGAAACGCAATGAAAACAAATGGGCGCAAGAACGACATAAAGTGCTCTCTAGTGCCCAGTTTTGGAAGCACATCTGTGATTTTTTTTTTTTTTTTTAACCAGATATAGACATCAAGATTTGCTTTCATTTTCTGCTCATAAGTCAATAAGGGCGATTTTTGAGTTATGTCATTCTTGAAATAAACAGGCGAAATGTCTAGTGGGAAAAAAGAATGGAGAAGTACATCGCATCTAATGGAGTATACTTTGAAGGAAACAAAGGATTTTCTATTAAAAAAACACTTAATTATTTTTTTAGAACAAAAGTTTTTTGCGTCTCCCCTCGTATATATACATATCTCGTAGTATCCCCCTAAAAAGAATCTAGAACGATACAATTGCAAGTGATCGGAATGGAAAGAAAGCTAACGTGAAATTGTATTTACGTCCTTCCAGCAGCAAGACTATAGTATGGAGTGAACCTTTAGTTGAAGGTTGGATCTCAACTATTGTAATATGTTCAATAGTCTCTCACCAGGAACTGAACCTGGGACAAAAGAAAAGAATTGGTAAAACGAGTGTGTGGGAGGGGAACCCTTTGCACGGAAAAAGGAAATCTTTCCGCGATTATCTTTTAATTTTACTTTAGGATAAGGAGATGGGTAATTAAAGTGAATGACTATGAAAGAAATTCTTTAAGTTTAACGTCCCACATTTATGCCTTTTAGGCTGAGACAGACAGATGATTAAGGTATGTGAATGATGGAAAAATCAGTGGAATGAGAATGTAGGAAGAAACGGAAGAACACCGAGAAAAACCACAGACATAGTGTTGTCCACCACAAACTCACGTGGCATGGGATCGAACCAAGAATATCTCGCACCAGAGGTGAGTGCTTCTGAGCTATTATCCCTACTAAGAGTACGGCCTGGGTGGCCAATTGCTTTTTAACAGAATTGTGTAATTTCCTCCCCTTGGCATTTCACTGTTTCCATTACAAATATCACAAAAGAATACGATGTGCACTAACATTCTTTAGGTTAAGAGGATGTCCTACTGAATAAATGCACGCATCGCTCCGTAACTGACGAAGATTCTACGATATCCATCACATAGCTGATCTCTTTTCCATATCATCACCTGCATCTAAACACAGCTTCCTGTGTGGTCGAGCCTCACGGCTACATAATAAACCCACTTGTTAGCAACAACTACAAGATACACCAATTCTCCACAATAAAAATATTAGAAAAATAAAACTTGAAAGCAAATCTTCACGCAGCACTATCTTCCATTGAATGAAATAAACTATTCACAATTTTACAAGATTTGATAATATACTTTAGGCAAATTTGGCCTACTTATCACAAAACACACTAACAAGAACGACGTCGTTGTGAATATGGTTATGGAATTCTACCCTTCCAACAAAAAGTCGTGTAACACATTACCTACAGCTAGCTCTGACTGACCTAACGAAGAACCACTTGAGTTGCCTCGAATACTTACAGAACCATACTAATCTTCCACACAACACTTTTTCTCACTTTAACATTATGCAAAACAATGCACAAGGAGTTTTAGATCAAGTGCAACTGGTCCACACAAGAATACCGTGTTCGGAAACATACGTGGGAGCCTCCGAGATGTGGACAAACAGGGTCTGACAGTTGCTTAATCCAATGTTGCCAATTGCCCTGGGTTATCACTTCATAACAAATGATGTTGTTCACTTTCACACTTTCAGTGCTGTCACAGACGTCCTTGCAATGGACGCCCTTATCTCGTAATACGACTTCCAGGTAGCGCTAAGAAACCAATTAACGTTTACATGGTACGGAATATTAATAACGTTAAGGGTACTAGGCAGTGTTCGAAGTGGAAAAAAAGCAGAGGCGGTATGTTATATTACGATTTTGACTCAACATACCGGCTATTTAAATATTGTCTTGATCACTGAAAAACCAGAGACGGTATGTCCTCATTACTGAAAAACCAGAGGCGGTATGGCATACCACCGCATACCGCCTCACTTCGACCACTGGTACTAGGTCAAAGTATCTAATTCTAATGACTTCACATTTTTTAAAAAAATGTACTTAAGTGTGGAACAACAGATAGAAAGTAAATACTTATGTCCGAAACAGAAGATTGTCAACAGATAAATGTATCGTTTCAAAAAGTTTATTAGACTCTTTATGAAACAATGATACACTTGTCTATTGGATGTCTTTCAGAATCTTGCTATTACCTAAATAAAGTACGGTTAGCAAGAAATATGAAAAAACAAGTAAAATATTCATATTTCTACACATAAATGTAAAATATATGCCAGCTGACATAACATGATAAAAGTGCCATCAAGTAAGAATCCATTGACTAGCAGCTAGAGAATACATTTATCCTACGACTGCTGAAGAATATCCGACACATTCTTCAAGTACATGAAACTTCCACACATAACTAACACAGTACACCATAGCAACAAGAATATCATCATGAGACTTGCTCGCAGAAATAATTTTATGTAACAGTACGTTGTTTAACGCAATATTCTACAGCAATTATCCATGAAATATAAGAATATTTTAATTGTATTAGATTTTATCTTTAAACTTCAGGTGCTCTATGCTCGCATGACATCTTCTGCCCAATTTTAGTTCTTGCTTTTAAAAGATCACACATGAAATGAAATCTCAGTTTTACGTCCCACGTTTATGCCGGCTAGGCTAAAGGAGACGGTGATGATGAGAAATGAATGGAATGGTGGAAACGGGAGACCCCCGAGAGAACCCACGCACACAGTGTTTGTCCACCGCAAAGTTCACTTGGCGCGAGCTGGAATTGATCCAGAGAACCCGTACACCAGAGGTGAACGCTCTGCCACTGAGCCACCGAGGTCTCCTTAAAAATCATACGTAGATGAAATGAAATGAAATCTAAGTTTTACGTCCCACGCTTATGCCGGTTAGGCTAAAAGAGACGGTGATGATGAGAGTGAAATGGTGGAATGAAGAAAGTGGGAGGAAACGGAAGAATCCCGAGAAAACCCACGAGCACAGTCCACACGGCGCGAGCTGGGATCGAACCAAAGACCCCAAGCATCGGAGGTGAACGCTCTACCACTGTGGCCATCCTTTGTCACGAAATGTTGAAAACACACCGATCAACGACCTGGGCTCGCCACCTTCTCAGCTCTCAAATATTTCATCAATCCCCGATCGACTAATTATTCAATCGTGGATTGATGACATGTTTCTTCTACATAGTACATAAGTTAGGAGTAGCTAAACTACAAGAAAAAAGTTTTTAGTTTTGCCTTAGAATGAATAAATTGAGCTTTTGTTTACAAAGTGGGTAACGCGTGTGATTTCTGAGAGCGTGGTCTCCGGTTCGATTGCCAGTGGGGTATTTGCCTTGGTTGGGACCTCACTTGAAACAGTAAGTCCCGTTCCTCTACACACACATATCTAGCAACAGCACTAAAAAGGGACGTTAATCTCCAATCAATAAGTAAATTATTATTTCTATAATGTAACTGTTACTTCAACGATCTTTCAACTGGCATTAAGTAGATATTATACAACACATGTTTGACAAATATGTATAGCCTTGTTCTTATATTATTACACGCAGAATACCAGTTTTTCGCACGGAGAAAATATGTTTCATTTTCAACATAAATGGCTCAACTTGGATTTAAACGGCATCGGAAATGTCTCAGCGACCCCCAAAACTATGGATGTGACACTAATATCGCGGTCATTTTCGACCATTTTAATATAGCTCCTCCTCCCACAAGTTGCAGGATTGAATTTGGATTTAAACGGCATCGGAAGTGTCACTGTTCATCTCAGCGACCCTGAAAACTATGGATTCGACATTAATATCCGTAGTTTTCGATCATTTTTAAACATCTTCCTCTCCTCCTCCCCTCAGTTCCACCATCAAAGTGAAATGATAAAAACACTCTCAGGCCCGAACCTCATCCATGTGTCAAATATGATTGAGATCGGTCGCCTGGTTCACGAGGTACGAAGTCACAAACATAAAGACTTTCATATATATACACAACGAAATGACACCTCATGTCTCCTTGTTTAATTTTAATTTAGTTTTAACTTTCTTACAGTCAGTTTTTAAAGTCCCACAATTACGCCCTTTAGGCTAAGAAAGACGGATAATTAAGAGCCTGCCTTATTAAAAATTATACAAAATTTACCATTTTTCTTTTGCTTGTTTATTAATCAGTGAAAGGAGATAATGAAATGCAAGTTACCACAATCATAGATAATGCTATTCTACAACAGAAAATATGAACCTGAAGAATGTTCAGTGTTGCCATCCATAGAAATTACAGTGTTGCCAGAAAAACAATTTCCCTAAAATCTAAGTTAAGGCAGCGAGTAGAGGAATGAACTCAACTGCATTTGGTTACGTATCATATTGTTTTGGTTTCCTGTGAACTACTTTTTAAATAATAGTTGTATTTAGTTTGTAATAAACAAAATAGTTTTAACATACAGTTATTACAACTGGATAATAATGTTAATTAAAAAGTAGTTCACAATACACCAAAACAACATGATACGTAATCAAATGCAGTTGAGTTCATTTCTCTACTCTTTGTCTTAACTTAGGTTTTAGGGAAATTGTTTTTCTGGCAACACTTTAATTTCTATGGATGGCAACACTGAACATTCTTCAGGTTCATATTTTCTGTTGTAGAATAGCATTATCTATGATTGTGGTGACTTGCAATTCATTATTTCCTTTCACTGATGAATAATCAAGCAAAATAAAAATGGTAAATTTCGTATTATTTTTAGTAAGGCAGGCTCTTAAGGCAAGTGAATGATTATGGAAGGGTTGGTGGAATGTGAGTGTAAGATGAAACGGGAGTACCCTGAGAAAACTCACGGACATGACTGTCCACCACAAGCTTACTTAGCCGGGGATCGAACCAGACCCCACGTACCAGAGGTAAGCGCTCTATCACAGACATCGTGCCCCTTATTTTAGTTTAACGTGTCATGACTATGTTCCAAGAATAACGGAGAATTCAGAGAAAACTCACGCACATGATATTTCTACACCACATAACCCACTTGGCATAAGCTGCAATTGAACCTAGAACCCTGGTGAGCGCACTGTCATTAAGCGGGCGCACTTCTTTTCTCTTTTTTTAAAGAATCGTTCCTTCTTGTCTTACAATCTATTTTATGAATGATATAGTACCTTTTGTAATTGTATCGTGGCCTAAATTCCCATCTGTCGGTCTCCACATGCATATTGCAGTTACTCTTGTCTTATTCGACCTGACACATGGTACGCCTCATTTCCTTGTGCTTATTTCGACACTAATTCTTCACACACCATGCAAAGCATCGTGATCGAAGTTCAAGATGAAGGATGCAGCATGATCTCCAGTGGAAACAGAGGAACCACCACCAAATGATGGTTCATTAGAATTCCACTAAGGTACACTGCGCTATTTAGGACAAGACCGTAATGAAATTACAGGTATTACTGTCGACTCACGTGATACAAACTCGCTCGTTCAACAGAGCTGTTGTTTTCCGTTTGATGTGCACAAAGGAAATTCTTCATGTTCATTGTTTACTGCGCTTCTTCAGCCACACGGCTCTCACTTGATGAAACACAAACAAGGCCAAACAAAGGATTGACTTTCTTTGACGCACGTCTGACATTTAAATCTCTTAATTCTTGCCTTGCCATATCAATTATAATCCTCAGGACAGAACAACCATGGTGGTCTTCAATGTATAAAAAAGGTGATGAATCAAGAATATGCGAGGGAGAAAAAACTTACTTCCACAGGAATTATTGATTTAGAAAGTCTTCGAACACATCTCTGATTCAAATATATTAACTATATTATCTATTCACTCACGTTAGTCCAGCAAGGGGGCACGGTGGCTCGTGGTAGGGCGTTTACCACTGGTGTGTGAGATTTCTGGTTTCATCCCCGGCCAAGTAACTTTGTGGACAACATCGTGTACGTGGATTTTCTCGGGGTATTCCCGTTTCCTTCCACTTTCTCATTCCACCAATTCTTCCATCATCATTCACTTGCTTTAATCATCGTCTCACTTACCCCAACGGGCATAATCGTGGGACGTCAAACTGGAAGATTTCATTTCATATCAAAGTTAGTCTAGCAATCGGTACGTTCAAATGGATACAAGTAACATTAATTTCACTTAGGTATCCCGCCAGTAGGCAAATGTTCTGATCACATAGTTCACCAAGAAACTTAATCGCCAGTTATTTTTGAACGTTCCTCCGAAAGAACAAGGCATTAAGATAGTAGAACAAGAAAGAATGGTAAATTTCCTCTCCTGTGGTTCGAAAGAACCCAACAACTTGACTAGTTAAGAGTTTAACATGACATCTTTAATTTAACACCGCATGGTTATGTCCTTTAGGATACGGGAGAACTCACGGCAGTGACGACGCCAGCTTTAATTTCTTGAGGGGGCAAATGAGAAGCAGAGATGTTTTGGGGGCAGCAATTTTCGAATATAACAAAAATAATAATTTATTATTTGGTCTATCTTAAACTATATATGTGGGGGGCGGACCGATGTCACCTAGGGGCGCTCACCCCCTTGCGCCCTATAGCGTCGTCACTGACCCACGGACACGATTTTGTCTGCAACAAACTCACCTGGCCTGGAATAAAATCAGGGACTTTCAGTGGCGGATCTAGCCTGGGGCCGGGGTAGCCTAGTCCCCCTCCCCCAGTTTTCTGAGCCACAAAAATAATTAAAGCTATTATTCATGTATTTTTGAAACTTATAGTAAACGTTTTCTTTTATACTTTATTGAAAATTTGTTTTGAAACATTAGATACAGTCTCAGTTGTAGTTTGTCTGTTATGTAATGTGTAAAACAATACTTGAGGTCCACAATGCCAACGCCCAACCTAGCCATAATATCCATCAGGAGGGAGAGAGAAGTTAGAAACTTCTGCAGGATCCATACCAACTTATGATATACCTAACGTAGTCTGGGTTCTAACCCCCACAAGTTTTTATCTTCTAGATCCGTCACTGGGAATCTCTTGTACCATAGGCGAGAGCTATACCACTAAATTACCGAACACCACATTAGTTCGAGTTTAACATTCCGTTTTGGCACCAAGACTACAAATGGTATATACTGTTTACATGGGAACCGATTTCAAATCTGCTTGCTTTGGTATTCGTAAAAGTACGATCTTCGGCAATCGAACCCTGGGCCACGCGGGCACCAAACCATTATCAAAAGTGTTATGTAACCTTAAGTCCAATATTATAAACGTATATAATTTCAAATACACCATAAACATGTATGAAGCTCATATTAGGGATATTATAGCCGTTTTTTTTAAAAATAGGGAATCCTTCGTTCATCCACTTGGCAACGCTGTGAACTTGAAGACCTTTCACTTTCCAAATCAGGAGCGACAAACCGAGAAACACATCGTTAAAGATGCAAGAAGCCTTGCTGGCGGCTGACTCACTCTTTCAATCCTAACTGGGTGAATAGGTTCGGTTGTTGTCTTACAACGAAAGAAGCTACACAAGAAACCGCTCAAGGGAAGCCATACGAACTTTTAAAAAGTCCACCTACGTGATTTGTCGTGTGGTGCTACGATTACATATGCGAAACTTGAAACGTTTTCACTTTCAATTTTACAAGCAAGTATGGCTTCAAATCAACATTTAATACGTATAATCGTTGATCTCAAAGTTTTCAATGAAACTCCATACTGACTGTCATTACTTGAAATGAGATCCGCTTATGAAGTTAGGATAATTTAAAATCAGGAAATCCGATCTACTATTATGCTTCCAACGAAACCATACATTTTTCTAAATCTCAATGAAAAGCTTCGTATGGAATCACCGGAACACTCGATATAGACATCATTGTTTCAGGAGAAAAGGGAACGCAACTTTTAATTTTCCACCTCTTTGTTTGCATTAAATGAAAACAATCGAAAACTGTAAGACAGTGGACATAGGCATTGTGGCTCAGTAATATTATGCTACGGAGGGTTGCACATTCGACCTCACTCAACGTTAAGCTTACTGTGTGGATTTCTCGTATTTCTTCAAGTTCTTCTCATTATCACAATTTTCCATTAATTCATTATCACTTGGATGGTCACTGCAAAACTGATATCAAATCATGTACTACATCCATAGGAAGGATAAATGATCTATTCGGGTAATTTTAATCCAGAAATCAACGTGTCTATCTATCTATTACTATTAAGTATTCTGCCATTTGACAGGTCCTGGGGCTAACGAGGCTTTTGCTTTATTATTTTTTTTTTATTTTATTTTAATTTTAGGTTTGAGCCTGGAAATATTTCTTCCACGATTCTCAATCTTCAGCTTCCTTTTTTAACTCACAATATTTTGTTCTATTTTTCCAATCACCGATCAGTTATGTTCTTCCTATTACTCACTTTCCTTCCATCTTTCCTTCTATGGTAGTATGAAGAAGACAATTTCTTCACAAGATGTGTCTAATCCAATTGGCCTTCCTTCAAAGGATGCTGGTTAGAAACGTCCTCTTCTCTCCTATCCGCTTTAAAACATCTTCGTTAGTTACCCTCTCTCTCCGTCCATTTTATCATCTCCATCTTCCTCCAACACCACATTTCGAAGCTCTCTAAATATTTCTTCTCTAACTTCCGTAATGTCGAAGTCCCTGAACCATACAGTCCAATACTCCACACACAGCACTTGACAAACTTCTTCCTTAGTAAGCCTGCCAGTCAAAGAGCTATATTTTCTTGTTGAATGCTTCTTTGGCTATTACCTTATCTCTTTGATGCAGTAAGTGTCTTTCGTCAAAATACTTCCCAGATACTTGAAACTATCGACCTATTGAACTTCTCTTGTTCTACTCTGACCCATAACGGCGCGTTTCCACAGGATATTCTCATAACTTTTGTTATTTCGATGTTGATTTCCATTCCATATTGCTTCTCAGTGTCAATTTTGTCCATTTTCTTCTGTAATACTTCTTCGGTTTAACAGTGTCATCCGCGTACCTTACCTTGTTAATAATTTACTCTCCAATCTTGATATGTCGAACTTTCATTAATGCTTCCTTCATTAAACATTCACTGTAAATGTTGAATAATTGAGGCGATATACTACACCCTTGTCTGACTCCTCTTCCAATCTTAACACCATTGGTTTCTCCTTCGTTCAAGCGTAACATCTCTCATTGTCCTATGTACAAGTTGCGAATGAGTCGTCGGTCTCTCCAGTTGACCCAGTCGAAAGCTTTTTGCCAGTAAATGAACTACAAACACAACTCTTCCTTTTTTGACGTAAAGGAAGAGTTGTGTTTGTGCTTCAATGACTGGCCAAAATCTTTCGACCAGGTCAATTGGATCAAACTGAAAATACTTAAACAATGTTCCTGGACCAACTTGTGAGACGTTAATCTCACTTTTTTTTTTTTTCAAATCGGGAATGTCCAAACTAGGAAAGGGGTAGGGAATAAAAACAGAACGTGATCGATTTATCCCTTGCGGTTTCAAAATAGGAACAAGGTCTAAGAGATGGAATCTGTTCTTGGGACAACCCATATCAAAAACACTTTTCCGCTCTCTTAGTTTTAGCTCTATTAGATTAATATTGGCAATACATAGTGTTCCCCATGAGACGAGACAATTTACAAGTCTTGTAGGCAACAGTAGTTCACCCAAGTATTAGATCTCAAACACTGTTTAAATGTTATGATTCACATATAAAAGTATAAATTGATATAAAGGTAACCAAGAAAGTTCTTCGCTTTTTCACTCACCACCTTCGAATATCGATATGTCACCTAAAACATACCTGGAGGATCAAAAATAGTCCTCATCAGCATTGCCGCGAGCAGCAGTCCACCAAACACGCAGGAGGACATTCTTCTGGTGCAGTGCTGGTTTCGGCTGTTTTGGAACCGGTTCATGAGATGTTAACCAATGATGACAGCGCCGTGGAGATTCGTACAGGACCCACTTCTCATCACATGTTAACAGCCTGTCCAGAAATGGCTCTTTCTTCAGATGAGACACTAAAGAAACACAGGTGTCTGCTCACGTTGCCTTCTCGCCTGGAGCCAAATCATGTGGGACCCATCGACCCAACTTTTAGTGTTTCCCAAGTTGATGTACGTGCTGCCAAATGGTTTATTCTCTCACACTGAATTGTAGTCCCAGTTCCACATATGTCTGGTCATTGTTCGCCTCAATTGCTGCCTGAAGATCTTTACTTTGTACATGTGTTGGTCTTCCGGTACGTGGTGCGTCTTCAAGTGTTTCGTCACCGTCCTTCAACTTGTAACTACCGGTGTACTGTCCGCGTAGTCACGAAATCTTCAACAAAGGCCTGGCATATCTTCCGCCCCGCTGCAGCGGCATCTGACAACAGTTTGAACTCATACAGCATACACGCCCTTAAGACGATCTATGGAGGTCCCATGTTCACTCTGCCCTTACTCAAGTTCACGGTGTAACTGAACTGCCACAACCAGGCAGTATGTTGGATATACCCACACCAACAACTGATCTTTGCCTTATCTCCGTTCGCATTTATCTTACGGTGTGAGGGCCAATTAAACACAGACCTCCACAAAAAATGACATAACTTTCTTGGTTGCCTTTATAAAAGTGATTGTACGAATACAATAGAGTTATGACGATAGGGTTTTAATGTTTTATCTACGGTCACGATATTTGGACTGTTTTCATACCAAATGAAGGAAGGGAAAAGGTTCCATTTCCCTCAACTATTTAGGAGAAACCGTCAGTCACTATGACAACACGCTTTTCCATCGTAAAGCACTCCATCCCTACCCGTACAGAAAATATATGACGATCATGAGCTACTCGGCGTTCCGTGACTACTAACTTCAAAGACAAGAGATGAAAATCGTGTAACGTTCAGTGCTGCCAACTTACTAGCACAGCACTGGGAGACATTTTAAAAGTTACATTCTTTATGGGGCACCCTTTATAAGATTTTCTACACTTCTACATAGCATAGTTTGTAAGTCTAAAATGTCACTTAAAAAAAAAAAAAAGTGATGATGCTGTTACGAAACAGTTGTTATCCATGTTGAGTAAAGACAGACAAATTAAGACAATCACCTACTATCGGCCAAAAGAACTATGAACAGAGGACTTCCCAAGAACTTAGGGTTGCTTAAATACCTCTCTGAGAACCTCTGGCTTGGATATTCCCCTCCTTATACCTAATGCATGAGTGATTACTAAGAATGGAAAGGAAGATCAGTCAATTCGTTTCACCAGGAGGAAACAAAGTCGATGATGGTGATGTGTCAGTTACTACACTTTAGCCATAAACAAAATCTCATGAATCACAAAAGAACAAAAGCTGTTCAGATACAAATTGTAATTTACTCATATTATAATTTTATTTCTTCTTTATTCATTGTGGATCTAAATATTCAGAAGACGTACACTATATAAGGACAGCACTCGATGGTCAAAGAACGAGAAATACCAAGGTCGGGTTCGTCAGTACTAATGAGCAACAAAAGGAGAGGAAACAACGTCCAGTTGGAAAAACTATCAAACCACACACAGTCACACTTAATGATACACAAGAACTGGAGTCGACATACAGGCACGTTCAAGGACTAATTCAAGTTCTACGCCTTTCTCTGTCCTGATAGAAGTCTTCCAAGTGGACAATGTCACCAAATAGTTTCTATGTTGGCCACTGGACCAACATCGGCTTCAATGAAAAGTGGCCAATTTACAGAAACATGTTCCATTTATCATATTTTGATGCAGAAAAAACTATTAAAAATCGTAATATAAGAACTCACAATGCAGTAACAATTTAATTAGTGTTTTGTATTTTATAAATAATATGCACTAAAAGTTAGTTCTGCTTCTGCAATGTAACAAGATCGTATGTTATAGATATTTATCTTCATATTATTACACTGTAATTCTAACATGTTAACTACTTGCAAAAATTCGACAGTACATGCAGATATGTTAAAAAAAAAAAAAAAAAAACATTCAAACATACATACTGTCTCATCCCCTCTAACTAACAAAACACTAAAAACGGTTAAGTTCTGCTTTGCATTCACTCTACGAATGAGTATTGAGCAGCATGCAGCGAAACATAACAGGCTTGTCGTTATCTTGTTTATTTCTTCCTGCAAGCTCTCTACAAAAGGAAAAGGAAATGAAATAAAATCTCTTAAGTTTTACGTCCCACATTTATGCCGTGTAGGCTACAGGAGACGGGAGAACTCCGAGCAAACCCACGCACAATCTTTGTTCACCACAAAGCTCACTTGGCGCGAATTGGGATCGAACCATGGACCCACGTACCAGTAGTGAACGCTCTACCACTAAGCCATCGCAGCTCTACAAGGAAAAGAATTTTATTTATTTATTTATTTAGGACTTCTGAGTTCTTTTACATAGTGAATTTAAAGTTCTGCAGCCTTCTCCGAGCACTTCGACATGTGATAAAAAAAACGAAAGATCAATGATATTTCAGTAAATCCACCTGGACTAAACTACCAAGTGTCTTACCATATAGAACACAAATAAGAAGGTTTAATGGCGCCAATCTATTCATACAGTGTATATTTTTTGGAGAATTTACCTTCAATAGTTAAGTTTTTTTTCTTTTGGGTTTATGGACTTTCCGAAATATAAAAAAAATAGAAATTAAGATCAGGTAGGTGTCGAACAGAGAGAGGCGAATTCGTCGTTAAAACACAGGAATAATGATGCTTCAATGCTGACAAATTGCAAAACAGAGAGAGATAGACAACTTAGGGAGTAATAAGAAATATGGAACGTCTTACGGGAAAATGGCAGTGTAACAAAGATAAGCGTAAGTTAGACAGATTATCAACTTAATACAATTACTGTATTATGTTTTTCTTACGAAAAGCTTCAAATAGAACTGGAAAAGGTTATTCACTTGTAATTATTTGAGTAAAATGCCTATCTCTGAAGCTTAAGCCCGGATTCTGGACATGAAAGAACGTATTTATCTTTACTTCTTCTCATATTATGATTTGTTCCGTACATGGTTTGCTGTATTTCTATAATAATAATATATTTGTTACACTGGCACAGAAGAGATGGGAAGATTTTTTTTTTTTTTTTTAAGAAATACTTTTCGAGCAAACCAGTTGCTGAGTAATAAACATTCTCTCATTTTTACTACTTTGGAATTGGGCTTTTTGTCATTCTGAAAATTACGCTTATAACTTATATTCTCTTATTTTGAGGCCAGGAAACTCCAAAGATACGTGAATATTGCACAAGTTTGAAGTAACTAGATTGAGTGCATGGAAGTCAACGTACTCCTAAAACAACGAATTACTAAGTGAATGATTACAATTACGTTACAAGTGCATCTGTATGTGCTCTTCCATGCTCGAAAAAAAGCACTACTTATGTGACTCCATATCCTGTTTGACATTTGTGGAGTAATGGTAATGAATGCATTCGTCTCACGGTATGGTGATTTTTCGCCCACCTAGTATGTGAGATCGTTACACAACTAAACATCGCTATAACGATTTCATTTCTTCACATCTCTTGTGTGTGTGTGTGTGTGTGTAAAATATAATAAACATTAATAAACTAAATTCCATTTAGTACTAGTAGTGGTAGTCTAATAAACCGTCTTATCTTGAAACTGAGGAAAAATGACTTCAGACAACGCTTTAATGCTTGACTATTGAAGATCGTTCCTTCGAGTACATTACACTTGTATTTTAATTCAACTTTCCACCTTCTATACTAAGTTCTCCAATGAGAGAAGACCAAGGACAAAACTTGGGTTGCCCGCAAATCAAGTAAAAAGGTGGAGCACTTCTAGAAATGGCTGACTGTACGGTACACAATGCATACCACACCCTATTGTAGGCGAACTAAGACATTTTCCGTTAAAGTTGCCTGTCATGGAAATGTTTATATTATACAAAATAATAAAAGAGAAAAACGGAAAACTGATGTCAAATAACTTCAGTTTCTCTTCCTCATAACGACATATTGCATGTGTGTACGTTAAAGAATTATTCTTTCAATCCATCACCTTCAAGCACTGCAGCAGGGATAGTACTCATGTAGCATCTTTCGGTATTTCAAATTACTTGGGCAACTCACTGTGTAGGAGAAATACATATAATTACATTAAACTTTTAGTTCCGCTTGTTGTAGCCATATTCTGGGAAACAGATTTCTTTCGACATCTACTATTAATGATTAACAGTCTTTTGTCTTCTATATTCTAATCTGTACCTCTATTTATCATATACTTTTAACCTGATTTTTTGGACTATATAAATGTCAATTTCCTATTAGAGTTATGTATTTTCGTTACTAAATTTAACATACTTAACTATGTTACTTCATTGGTTTTTTAAACTTTATATATTTATTTAATTGCTGAATTCTGAAGAGAAAATTCTGAAAAAAAAAAAATCAAGAATAAAGAAGATCGGTCATTCCATAGGGCAGAAAACGTGCAAATCTTTGGACGCACTCCAGTTATAACGAATTATTTATAGAGCTATTAGGTTTAAGGTTAAACAACAAAAAATGTTTTATTATAAAATGCTAGGTTTGTATCGTTTGTTTGTGGTCAAGAAAACTTTATATCGTCAACAATTTGACGAAGGGTCGTCTCTCAAAATCTCACTTTTTCAGACATAAAGAATGAACAATAATTCCACATAATTATTATCTGGAATAGGTGATAAGTTATTACATATTCAGCTGATTTCTTGACTACGTAATTATTATTTCTTTCTTTATGTCTGAAAAAGTGAGATTTTGAGATACGACCCTTCATCAAATTGTTGACGATATGTTTATGGCCAATCTATACATTCAAATGCTACGTATATATATATATATATATATATATATATATATATATATATATATATGTGGTCAAGAAAAGTGTATATGTTTGTGGCCAATCCATTAGACAGTGAATTCTCGGGAACTATATGCTCTAGAAAGATGCCGTTTTCACTGATCGATTGCAAATTTTGTGTATATTGTTCACTTTAACTGGAATATTTAAAAAATGGTCATTATTTCTTTATTAATTTTTTTACGAGTACACTGGAAGGGTTGAAATTTCAAAGACATATCCTAGGAGTTATACATACCAACACAACACATTTGTATATAGGGACTGTATATCTCTCAGGCGTTCATTTCATGGCCAAATGATAATGGAAAACGAAGGATAACCATTTTTCCAGTCTAAGATGAATCTTTATTGTTTGGAGTGTTTTGCCCAATGAACACCATACATCACTGACATGCTAATTAATCAAATGTGTGTGTAATGTATTTGCTTATTACATACTGCATGCAAGAAGAAAGAAAACACTGATCATACATGAATTAGAAACTCCAAATGGAAGTAGGCTCAAATCTTGCAAACGGTGCGATATTCAAAAAATAATTTTAAAAAACCTTCCATTATGGTACCCCTTTCCGATTTTACTTGTCTGTAAAGGAACATGCACAGATGTGAGGAATGACAAGGAGATTCATGCTCATATGTGAATGATGCGCTGTGTAGAGAGCGCAGATTTAGCTAGTGTTTTATTAAAAAAGTTTAATGATCTTAGCAACAGTTGCTCCGGAAATGGGTAACGTCGTGGAGCAAAATTATCATTTAAAATTTATGAATAAGGTAAAACTTCATTTTAATTACATACAGTATAACATTTACCGAGTTCGCTTAAGCTCGAGAGAGAGAGAGAATGTTTAAAATACAATCCACAAATTTCTTAAATTCAAAAATTTTGACGCAATATTAACAGAAAAAACCTGTAAGTAATGATGTTAAACTAATATCACAGCCAAAATAGTTGTTTATAGCTTTTAATTTTTGAAAACTGAACTCTCTGAAACTCAGCAGGACAAAATGTCACCAGAACAGAGAACAAGATGTAAAACCAAGACAAGATTTAGTATATGTAAAGCTTTGTAGAAAATATCTGTTTCTCAGTTTATGCTAATTTTTCTTGTCTGACAGATTGAACTTTGGCAACCAATAAACACGTATGTCAAGATGTATAACTCTTAGGAACTGAATAAGATGATTAGGTAGCCAAAACGGCATTTGGGATATGATGGTTGCATAACACACTTGCTGGAAACACTGCAATGCTAGTTTGAAAACCAACCAACACAGCCAGTTCCGGACTGAACACAGGATTCGTAAGTACAGTGTTTAATACACTTTTTTAAACCGTAGAATCCCCTACGGGCAAACACAAATGGTACTTAACAAGTTATTAAAAAACAAATACAACAACTACTACTAATAATAATAATAAAGCTAAAATTTCAGTTCTTTTTGTTGTTGCCCCAAACCCGGTTTCTCATTTTAAAAAAAATCCATCCCCAAAAGCGGCTTTCCTTGCATCTCTAATATTGCAAAGCTGAATCAACTGTCGATACACCAAATGAAGACGGCATTTCCCTATTTACTAAAAGACTTCGCAAACCATTTTTAGGGCCGGAAAAAGAGAACATGTTTGGTAATTCAATGTACAATTTATTAACTAATTTTCTTCCGTGGATTTTTAAAAAATAAATGTAATACGAATTAAGATTAGGAATTAGATTTCTGGGCTTTTAGCGTCTATGGCCATGTTAATCCATCACGTATGAGGAGTGACATCCCTCGGCGATGAAACTATCCTAGGAAAGGAAAGGAAGAAAGGATTGGGAATGGAAGGAAGCCGCCTGGGACCTATACGTTGGGTACCATCCAGATATTTGCCTGGTGCGAATGAGGAGAATCCAGGAACATCTCATTCAGGACGGCTGGCCTGATAAAGCTTTTACCCTTTTTTCGACCGTGCCCCCATCGGGAACCAAACCAAGACCAAATAAACGTAATAATAATAATAATAATAATAATAAAAAATTGAAAAACAACACTACGTCTAAGAGTGGTTTATATTCTTAAAGAAAGCTAACATGAGTCATATAGGTTAATTTTGCGTTATATACAACTAACTCTTCTCCACATCCCTTCGCGTTGCTGTACAATGTAAGTTAAAACCAATGTAAGTTTGTTAAATGAGCTAATTGCTTGCATTCAATAAATTTATTATTATTATTATTATTTGAATTTACCCACCAACCACCTCAAACGGCATACCATACGTATTTATACAATTATTCAAGGATAGCCTAAGAAGCGAGACATATTAGCGTTAACTGTTTAGTATTATTAGGAATTAATGTGATACACAGAGTGAGACGTTAGTCTTTCATTATCAGGATTCAGCTTTAACACTTTTAAGTATATATACAGGGTGACCCAAAAATACTCCCATTTATAAAGGGTAATAAAACAAAGTATTACAGGTAGAAAGCTTTTTATTCAAAAATATAAAATGGCATTGAAAGCAGTTTGTAACTGGGTTATGATCAGATCAATACGGAAATTTTCTTTGTTTACACAACCATTTAAATGAAAATGAGCTTTCTCACTACACAAAAGAACAACATCTTCTGGGACATTTTGCATGATGTTCTCAAATGACGTCTTTGGTCTAATATCCTCTTACAGTCTCCCAAGGAAGCTCAACAGCTGCAGAACATTTTGGGGACTGCAAAACAGTCTCACAGCCTCGTACTCTCAGGTGTGGGAGCACTTTAAAGCTAAGTTGTTACTTTATAAGAATCTTGTAGCTGTCATTTAAAAATCTTGCAACCCCATCTTTCTATTTAATGTTTGCACATCAGAAATATATCTCCACCCATGCAGCACTGCACTCTAGGAGACAAATAGTGAACCTCTTCATTAAAAACTTGTATTTTGGCGCGCTTCCCCTTCCCGTCCAAAATGATCCGTTGTTTCGGAAGCGGCGAAACTGTTTTTATTTTTTTTTTCTTCTTTATGTTAGCGGAAGGGCGATAGCAGGTAGCAAGCACGACGACCCAGAAAGTTACACATGGTTTGACTCTTTGCAAAATTAAAAAAAATGTATGCCCCTTTCAAAACTATGTTTACAAGGAGAAATATTGTAGGGTTGCAAGTTTTTTTTTTTTTTTTTTTTTTTTTTTTATGACAGCTACAAAATTCTTGTAAAGTGGCAACCTGGCTTTAGGGCGATCAGATGTTTTTTTTCTTCTTTTTAACGTTGAACCTATTGTTCCGAAATTTCCGACCCACTGCAAGATGTCTTTCGATTAGGGACATTTTCATTACGTAGAATAGAAAACTTTAACCAAAAAGCTCTTTGCATTGTAGTTACAGAACTGCTGCTTTTGAAAACCATTTCAACTGCGTATGCGCAATGAGCTCCTGACAAAATCACAATGATAACCGAAAACGGCAAGACTTGTTAGCGAAAACTACTCTCTCTCCCTTCCGCTGACAACGCTACAGCCGATCGAAATGTGGGAGGTTTCACTGGGTACCATATTTTATATACAGTGTGTCCCAAAAGTAGGTATACACCCTTGTATTGATGAAGTATAATATTCTAGTTTATGGGTTTATTTGCTTCGGCTGTTCAAAGCTTAGAGTATAAGAGAAAAGGCATTAAGAACAAATAAAGAAACTAAGTCTACCTGATGGAGAACAATAAGAAATGACAAAATGCAATGAACTGATCAGCACGGTACTGTATACCTACTTTTGGGCCACCCTGTATATAAATGTCTTCCGATTCGTTCTTGGCATTTATTTAAATGTCCCTTACTTCGAAAAGTCAAAAGTCAAAGCACTAACATTTCTTTTGATTTCAAAGGAAACAGAAGAGTAGTTTTCCTTACGAATCAATAGGCTAATATACCAACATGGCGTAGGTATTCAACAGGTTTAAGGTGTTCCGCAAATAATAAGAGACTATCTGAAACACAATACTCACTCTTGCTCTTTTAGGTCTCGTCACGCGATGACACGATGCATATCAAACTCTCATCGCATCGCTCTTGTTTCTTTTCTAAATCACGATTACAATTTGCTTCACCAATGAACGGAAATGTGAGACTATCTAAACTGCAGTCAACTAATTATTATTACAAGACAAAGACGACATGAACCAACCATTATCTTCCATTGGCATATGCATAACAAACACAAAAAAATGGAATACTTGTAAGACAACGAAAGAGGTGCAATCAAGTCACGATTTGAAACAGGACACGGGGGCGCGGTGGCTCAGTGGTAGAGCGTTCACCTCTGGTGCTTGGGGTCCCGGGTTCGATCCCAGCCCCCGCCAAGTGAACTTTGTGGTGGACAAACACCGTGCTCGTGGGTTTTCTCGGGGTTCTCCCGTTTCCTCCCACTTTCTTCATTCCACCATTTCACTCATCTCTCATTATCACCGTCTCCTTTAGCCTAACCGGCATAACCGTGGGACGTAAAACTCAAAGATTTCATTTCATTTCATTTTTTTGAAACAGGACACGTATTTACATACAGGGCAACATATTAAATATTATAAGCGGTTTTCAAGTAATGAACACCTTTGTAAATTGTACCTATATTATAATTATAAAATATAAAACCGGAACTTTATTATGTAAAGTATCGTAAGTAACATTATAGTTAGAAATCAAAGTAGTCAATACCCAGCAACGCAATCAACAACTTCTCTGGTGTTTCTTCTGGGATGGTTTTAACTAGTGCTTTTAAAACAAGTACTTCCACATTCGAAAAGGTCATCATCATTCGCAAATTCACAATTTCATACGGTTTTTATTTTAAGACAACAGAAATAATTTTATTCTTACACGACAGTATATTATTTCGCTTCAATAATATTGTATGGAACGCATACAAGAAAGTGAAGATAAAAAAACACAGACTATGATTTCCATCACTATTATCTTCAGGGACGGATCTAGAAGGTAAAAGCTGCGGGGGTCAGCCAGAACTCAGATTATGATAGGTATCTCATGAGTTTACTATTAACTTTCAAAAACATAAATAATAGCTTAAATTATTTTTGTCAGTCAAAGAACTGGGGGGAAGGGGGCAGGGCCCAGGCTAGATCTGCCACTGATTATCTCTTCTAAAATGAGTTCTCTCTCTTCTAAAACTAGTTGAACTTTATATCTTCAAGTGAAGAATCTCCTCGTCCCAACAGTCATTCCAAGTACACTTTTTGTCCTTTATAGCATAATGTGGGTCCCTGTCACCACGGCATGGCGCGTCCTCAGATTGCGGATCGAGAAGGCGGCCTCTTCTAGATATAGAGGTTATATAGCAGAGAATATACAGTATTGAATAAGCAGTCGTGAACCAACGACAAGAGGTGGTCCTCCAACTTGGAGGTTTGGAGTGGGGCTAACAACCTCATCCTGTATATATATAAGCACTTGTTCAGAAACAGTTACAGAAACCTCGGAAACAAAGTAGAAACTGGATAGAGCTGTCTAAGGACAAAAGTCAATGGAGCGCCTTTGTGAACGCAGTATCGAACCTCCGGGTTGCTATCAATCATAAGGATATGGTACCAATCGATTCAACTTATACGGTATTGATGAACCGTAGCATGGAGCTAGGCCTTTAAGACCTTACGAAGTACATTATACGAAATATTATTGTATATTGCGGAGATTTAGTTCCCGAGTTATGGACTATCAAAGTTACGGTTGGGAAAAATCTCGATTTGCTATTTAGAACAAAAATATATGGAACTAATATTATTGTTAGGATCATGCAAGTGGGGATTTAATTATTAGTACGTACGTCACTCCAAACGATGGCTTGAAAAAAATCCAATTGTTTTATCATAATAGATAGCAAAGCAATCACCTCGACCGAGCTTGTTAATGGAGTCAGTTTGGTCACATCTTAACATGTGATTGTAACTATCCATATCCCATTTCCTATTGTTGAAACACAAGTACTACAAGTTACATATTTTATTGCTAGATGGCAGCAAACGTCCTCCAACTGTTATCTACCGGACGAAATTAAAACTTCTAGTGCGTGACCCTATTTACTGTCCACCAGTCAGTTTGCTAAACGTTAATTTGAGGCATAAGAAAGTAAATGATGAGATGGTTGATTATATAGCTATGTTGCAAAGAAAGTGTGTATTTTTGGTTTAAAATACCCATGAAGACGAATTTTTTTCCGCAATAGGGAAGCTTACTAGTCTTCATAATTATCCTAGTTTTCTTTGAGAATAATTAAAATAGAAAGTAAAATTACTATTTACAGAACACATCATCCTAGAACAAAGAAAGTAGTCTACAACTTAATATGTCATCTCATGTGCAATCACGAAGTTACTATGCAATATATATAAATGCATGTAAAGTTCCAAGTAAAAACAATATTTGTTCACTTCATAAGAACGATTATGGAGCACTTCTTACAAGGGAACGTTCTATATTAAGTTGCGATTGGAGAATGAAACTGGGTTCGAATTAAAGCTCTTCAAAAGTTGTGAAAGTGGTAGAAAATACTTGCCTGGGAGCAAAGCGACCCCCAAGAAATAAGTCAACAAGGAAACATTTGATCAAGTACACAGATGACCACAAATATGGCTCTGTTGGAGACGGTATAATAAAACTAATGTCATCAATTTCTTCCAAGAGTCAACTTCCCTACAATGCAAAACTGACCATTGTTGACGGAGTGGATTGTAAATGAAATAAAATCTTTCAGTTTACCGTCCCATGTTTTTGCTTCTTAGGCAAAGGGAGACTATGATTAAAGCAAGTGAATGATGGAAGAAATGGTGGAATGAGAAGTGAGAAGAAACGAGAGTATCCCGAAAAAAACACGGAGACGATCTTTTCCACCATCAATTTACTTAGCCGGAGATCGAAACAGGGACCCTACGCACTAGAGGTAAGAACTACCGTACCACTGACCCACCGTGCCCCCCACGGAGTGGATTGATTCCTATGTACTTGAGACTCGAAATGGGAGATGTTTAAGATATGAGAAAGCTCAGAGCACTGCACCAGGTACCTTGTCCCTACCACCACCCATTCAGGGATAGAGTGGGTAAATCAGGACACGTGATTAGCGGAAAACTGATGTCCTCCTGGAAGTTAATCACTGGTTGAAACCATTTTCGGTTGACACACTACGATTGTGAACTTTTAGAGCGGATACCACTCTTCCAAAAAGAGTAATATATGGTACACCCATTGCACTCATTTTTCAGTTGAACGTCTGTATCGACTAGTCACCGACCGACATATCCAGTGGCGTCAGGAGGCCCAACAAACAGCAGGTGCCAAATCCAACAGTTTGACCATAGTCTGGCAGAATCCAACCTAATCGGGGAGTTTCCTAAAACCAAGAAGGGAAATCAAGTCCCGGTCCTGATTATATTAGAGGTACCACGTACATTGTCAGATGCAATGCCTCGTGCAATGTAGCCATTTGAAAGATGAACCTCTCCACCCCCGACTGGATATATCTACTTGGTCCTGAAGGGCCTAAGTTTGTTCCTCTCAAATACACTGTCTTGGCTCATTACCTTAACGTCTACTTCCTCACTAGATGCAACAACTTCGTAAGATAAATAATTGACATGACTCGTTTACGACTCACAATAAGAAGTATGACATAATCAAATTACAGTGTCTTACCCACTTCAGTTCTCTGAATCAAAGTCCCAGAATTTGATCAAGCACGTTAGATCCAGAGTCTGAATATTTTATGAAGATCCAGATCATGGACTAATTCCTCAGTTGATTTCTATTGAAAACTGTCGTAGGAATTGTATGTGTGAAGAATGTTACCCTACTGCTTTTGACGTTGACCCATGTGGAAACTTTTTCAGATACATTCACTCCGTCGATGAGTTTCCTATGTACTTATAATTCATATGTAACAGTTTTTCGTTTATTTCTCCGGGCACGCGGTGGCTCAGTTGTAGAGCGTTAACTTCTGGTGCGTGTGGTCCCTGGTTCGATCCCCGTTCACACCAAGTGGGCATGTGGACGAACACCGTGTGCGTGGGATTTCTCGAGATCCTCCCGTTTCCTCCCACTTTAATCATTCTACCATTTCATTCATTTCTCATCATGTACGCGTTTTTGGCGTGGGAGAGCCGGGTTCGATTCCCGGCGGGAGCTCATGTGGTTCGGATTCACTCAGAGGTCCACGTCTCATATAGCCTCGCTGCTGAAAGGGACGCTAAACTAAAATCAAATCAAGTCATTTCTCATCATTATCGTCTCCTTTAGCGTAAGTGGCATAACTGTAGGACGTAAAACAAAGATTTCTCGGTAATTTTCTAGTCTCCACGCAATGAGATTCTATCACTTATGAGACTTTACAAGGCTTTTAAGGCCAATTTCATCCTTCAACTCTGCTTCGATTTAGAGACAATACTATTGCTCATTCTGTTGAACACCTGCGCCATCTAGGTTTTCAGCCAATTGATTTCCATGTGGTAGCAGTTTTTCATTCCCTTGGAATGGAAATGAACGGAGATTTAAGTTTGAATTGGGTTCCTCTCCAAATCTGTTATTTTAATATCCATAAATCAAATTTACTTCGCGTAATACTGAAGTTATATACAACGCTGAGGAATTCTAACTAAATCAATAAAATTAAACGCTTTAAAAATTCTACTTTATTTCAAAGAAAAATCAAATTCCCGTGTAAATGAATGAAAAAAACCACAAGTACTATTTATAAACATAACTTCAAAACATTTTACTAGCACGCTTCATAATATCACAGGATACCTTGTGATACTTCTTTTAGAGAACGTAATGTAATCTGAATTTCAATTGCAAATGTAAAGGCCGCGGTGGCTCAGTGGTAGAGCTTTCACCTCTGGTGCATGGGGTCCCGGGTTCAAACCCTGCTCCGCCAAGTGAACTTTGTGGTGGACAAACACCGTGTGCATGGGTTTCCTAGGGGTTCTCCCACTTTCTTTATTCATCATTTCATTCATTGCTCATTATCACCGTCTCCTTTAGCTCGCCGGCATAACCGTGGGACGTAAAACTCAAAAATTTCATTTCATTTTTCAATTGTAAATGGGGCAAAGTGGCACAACGCTTGCCTGTGGTGCGTGGGGTTCCTGGTGCGAACTCCGCCCAAGCAAATTTGTGGTGGGCAACATCGAGTCGGTGGGTTTTCTCGGCGTATTCCCGTTTCCTTCCGGATTCTCATTTCCAAAGATTTCCATCATTCACTTGCCCTAATCATCGTCTCCCTTAGACTAAACAGTATAATCATGGAACGTTAAACTGAAAGAAAAGATTTTTAAATTTCAAACACTGCCTTTTTTTGTTTGTGTTATTTTCAAGACAGTAAAATGGAGCTATTTTTTTTTCAAATGACTTTTTATAAAGTTTCGTTAATTTCTATTCTTGTACTAGCACGCCTCGTAAGAACGTCAAATAAATGCACAATACACTAAGAAATAACCAAATTTTCTGGAAATAGAATGAAAACTTCCAATTTAACATCCCACGATTAATCATGTAATTAAAGGAGAATAATGGGAGAATTACTGAACCAATAATGTCAAGGAAAGGGAAAAGTTGAAGCAAAAAAATACCGACATGATTTTATCCATTACAATCTCAGTGACCCGGTATCGAACTAAGGTCCTTTAACTCTTCAGATGTGTGCATTTGATCACTTAATCACCATTTATCTATAAATATTGAAAGCTGAAGTTGTATTCAATCCCAATAGTAAGGATATGTCATTTTTATTTGATTAACATAGATTTTTCAGTCTAGAGAAATGCAGTAAATAGACATAGAAAAAGTGTGAATAGCTTTCTGCCAAGCTTAATTCTTTTCTAATAATAAAAAAATGATCAATCTACCTGTCATACACCCACTTTAGCTAACAAACATTACCTCTCACATCTCGTCAGATCCGTTAGAAACTCAGGGTTCTTCAAATATTGACAATACAAAAACTGCTTTGTAATACATTTAAACAGTACGAAACTCCGCACATGATTTTCAGATACATCTGCTAAGCATCTCAAATTACTGCTTTCACCTTATACAGACAATAATATGCTAAAACAACAAGGGAAGACATCAAAACAAATGAATGAATACAGTCAAACGCATCAGGAAAAAATAATGGAAGAGGTAGGAAACAAATAAAGTTTCATATTTATCTGTGCTACAAATAGTAGGTTGTCAACAACAACGAGATTTTCCTTCATTAGTATGAAATGAACCGACATCATCACAATCAGAAGTAATGTGCCACTATTAGCAGGTCATTTACTGAAAATAGAACTTTCACGTATCATAGAGCTCAGCTAACCACCTCTCTGTCTCGTTGGAAATATCCTCGTTTAATACTGTCATCTAATTGTCGCTTATCCTCACCTTTCTCTCTCTCTATCTTCTATCACTTTCCTTGTTAGTGACCCAACCTTTCTCTCTTCCTCTTTATAGTTACATCTAAAACTGTCCTTTTCTCTTTTAATATACCTACCACTCCTCGTTCGTTTTCCGTTCGACCCAGTTAATCATCCGTCTCCATTTTTCTCTACATCCATATTTCGCTGAAGTCTTAGTTTAACGTCTCATGATTATGCTCTTTAGGCTAAGGGAGACGGATAATTAAGGCAAATGAATGATAATGGAAAATAGGTGGAATAAAAGTGTGGGAGGAAACGGGAGTATCCCGAGAAAACTCACGGACACGATGTTGTCCACCACAAACTTACTTAGCCGGGAATCGACCCAGGAATCTCACGTACCACAAGTAAGCGCTATATTACCACTTAGCCACCGTGCCCTCTTCCATATTTCGAAAGCCTAGTCCTTTCTTAATTATTTTTGCGTAGTGTCTATGTTTGCAGAGTTGAAAACAGTCAAAACTGTCATATACAATAAATAAATAATTTCTTTAATATTTAGTCTTTAACATTAACAAATATGTAATTATTTAGCTTTTATATAGCCAATGTCTTCACGAGATATTTTTGCATTGCTCTACCACATGTAATCCAAATACAGTTGAAGAAGTGGTATTCTTAACAGCCATTAACAATTCAAAAAATATTTTACGTATACAGTACAACCCCTCATATTCGAACTAATTGGGGCTGAAGCCTATTCGGATTTCGGGGTGTTCGGATTACCCGGGAAATAATATTACGTACTTATTTCGTCACTGAATTGGCGGTCAAACAACGACTGAGGTTAGACAGGGTGGCCCAGTGGTCGAAAGGGCAGTGACCTTGACTGGCGGGTGTACACTCATGTCCAAAATGATTGTCGCATATCTATAATTGTCTTCTTGTAAGAACATAATTAGATAATGATTTTGAATAAGCATTAAGTCTAAGAATGTTAAAACCTTAAAAAAACTAAATTTGTGTGATTAAATCTATTTTTTTTTCAATTTCCAGCTGTAGTTATTTTTTTTCTCCTGAGAACGTGTTCAAATTTGCTGGGTTTTCGGATTTCCGGGGTTCGGATTTGAGGGGTTGTACTGTATTATCTTTTTATGTATTACGAAAGCTCTGCTAACGAACAACTTTAAAGAATAGGTAGGGGAGGAATGCTTAAGGTAAAACCCCTGTCTATCAAGTTAAATACAGGTCCAGCCGAAGTTCGAACTCAACATTAGCTTAGCTCGAACACATGAATGTGTCTAAGTGGAGTTCAGAAATTTCTTGTCAATACCAACGAAATAAAAGAACGTGGAATTATTAAAATATACAGTATCCCCTCCCCCCCCGAAAGGTGGATTTAACTCGGAACTACGTACAAAACTAGGCTCATAACAAAACTATTAAATTAATGCAAACAAATATTAAAATTAATGATCAAATTTCGTAAGACGATACATTTTTGTTGAATACCTTAAATATAGAAGATATTGATAGACGGAAGATAATTTTAAATAGCCCATATCGAATACTGCAACTATTTGACATGAACAGTTACCGGAACACCCAATGGATACAACACAGAAAGATAACGCCATGGAATGTTGATGGACTTCATAGATGAAAACTGCCATTCTCACTTACTTCCTACAGACACCACCAAGACTGTCGCCTACGAAATTAGGACAAACAAAAATATTACTCCATCCACCGTTATCTGAGAATGTAAACCTTTCTTTCAATTCTAAAGAAACAAAAATAAAATTTCGACATTTTAAATGGCACCGAATGATGAATGAACTTGTCGGGCTCAGTGATGTAAGTTTATCCGCAATGTAGTTTAAGTTTGAATATTATAAAGAATCACAAAAAAGTATATATAAAGCTGATAGATCACAATTCAAGTTAGAGAAACTCATGCAAATATGTACTGTATTCACAAACAGCATTTACACGCAGTTTACGTCGCTCATTCGTAATTTGCGTAGCCAAGAAGCACAAACAATCCAAATATAAAAAGCCAATCTCGAGAACGGTATACAGTTTTCAAATATTTCATAGAATTCAAATATTTCATAGATGTCACTAGCGTGAAACTGAATACACTACACAAATAGTATTATTCTTAGATCTTGTAAACAAGCATTTAAAAATATTGGAACAATTTTGACGAATAAATAAATTTTCAGTTCATACGAGGAGCGTCCAATTAGTTATATACCTAGACAGGAAGGAAGAGGCGGAGCATAATGACAGCTGACACGCGCGCACTGTGGGGAACCACGCTGCGCAATTTGAAATCAGTCGGAGCAATGCGGTGGCCGTGATCAGAGTGCGTTACGCCGAAGATAACGCGCCAGTGCACAGCCCCAGAAGGTTCAGGCTGCCATTTTTGACTGTGATTTTCAAGTGTTGAATAATCCTTCCTACAGTCCGGATATGGCCCCTAGTGACTTCCTCTTCCGAGACCTGAAGAAACACCTGCAGGGATAACGTTTTTCGTCGCGCAACGAGGACCAACAGGCTGTTTCCCAGTGATGTGCAGGCCACTGACAAGGACTTTTTCCTCTCTCTGGGACTTCTTCGCTGCCCACAAACTGGCGACGGTGCATAGACCTCCATGGAGACTAGATCAAAAAACAGTGATAACCAGGTGAACCTACCTGCATTCCTTCTTGTCTAGGTAGATAACTTATTGGACAACCCTCGTAATTCCAATTATTGCTTTCCTTTAACACTAACGCCACCTGAACTCCTACTCCATGAAATATTTAAAGCCTATACAGCGCTCTCTAAACATAATTGTTCTTCATTATTATGGAGGATGTCAATTCGTTAGTAACAAAGGTCCACGATTTTGATGCAAAAGACGAGACTTCTGATGAGAACGAAACTATTCTCATAAAATTTGAACCAAAATTTTTATAAAAATCGAAGTTATATACGAAGGTTTATACAAACTTTCGTTAGGCTAAAAGAGGAAAACCACGTGACATGACAAACAGGGGTAAGACAAAACTGTTCATTGGACGTCGCCTATCTCACACCCAAATAGACAGATTCCGTCATTCAACCACTGTGAAGTAACGAGCGTCTAAATATATTGGGTGCAACTGAAGCGCCCGCCAAGTATGAACTACATATACCGTTTATAATTCGATTACTTCAGGCAGCTTCAGAGTTTCCTGAAATTCCAAGATGAGCTGATCAGAAATCATAATCTACGCCTTTCATGAGTTCAGCAAGGTCGTATGCTGCCACAGATGTCCTCTCTAACTACTCCCAGTGGTATACAGATGTGTACATCGGAAAGTTCTTTAAACTCTGCAATACTCGCGCACACAACCATCGCTTTTCAAGTTTCCGCCGCAATACTTCGACGATGAATTGCACCTTTATTATTCCCTTTCTCATACAGAAATCGAGCTACATCCAGTAACATCAACTCGGGAAAATCCCATTTTGAGATTTTTTTTTTTTTTTTTTACTAATTTCTCGATTAAAGATAATGGGGATTTTCGTATATTTGCAGGTTATATGAGATTTTTTCATGCATTTACTTCATCAAAGTCAACAAAAAAATCTTAATAGGCAGGAAGTAGATTAAGGAATCTTGAACAGACGTGAAATCACCTGTCAAATTTTGTTACTGTAAAATTTATGCTAGTATGAAACTGATTTACGCAGTGGCTTGAGAATCTTAAGAAACAAGTGCTAAGAAACGTAAATTGTAGTCTATCTTTAAAGAATAAAAAGAAAGTAGTACCAAACAAGAAACGATCAACTTCCAAAACGTTCGACACATATTGACGAGAATAAAAGTTGTCTTCTTTTGTTACGTTCTGTAGGTGACTACAGCTAAAAACCATAGTTGAAATACAAAGTTCTAAAATAAAGTATTTGTTTTCGTTAACATTTTCAATAATTTCTTTCAGTTACGGAAAATACTTAGGCCTATTCATAAACTATTTGATAAACGAAAAATTAAGGATTTAAAGATAATTCAGTTAATATTGAAGAAAGTGACTTTTCACATTTCATAAGTTTTAAGTTTTTGTAATTAAATTAGTACAGCGTGGAAAACTTAAGAGCAAAACGGAAATGTCTGCCTCTTGAACTGGGATTTTGCGATATTTCAGGTTGGCATCACTGACATCACGTAGTTCACACTTGGCGGGCGCTTCGACTGCATTCGCTATTTCACAATGAATGAATGCCAGTTTGTCTCTTGGCGTAAAAGGTGGGCGAAGTTTAATGAACAACTATGTCTTACCCCGTCTCGTCATCTCCTCTGGTTCTTCCTTGGTAGCTTGACTGAGATTGAAAAGAAAACATCCCTCGCAGATTTATTGCATACAATTCATGTATGATCGCAATGTACTCCAAAAACATCAATTTCATTCAAATGCACTTGTTACACAAAGCAATTCACTATCTCTGGATTATACAAATTATAAATTCCAGTTGAATAATACTGTTGAAAGTAACCTTATATATAAGACATTTTGTTTTAAATTTTCATATTTAGCATATGTACTTACCGGATTCAGAAACACCATTTACTGTATCAAAATAGTACTTACCTGAAAATAAAAAATACGTGTTAATCAAAGAAAGTAATAATTAATAATTTAGACCACATATCTACTGGTGCTATTAAAATTTGATATTGGAATAATGGATTCATCGAATATTCGTTACTTGAGTAAAAGTTATTATTAAGATCAATTTTCAGATAAGCAATTATTCGAATGCTGAAAACGAATATTCGTGTATTCGAATAATTTTAATAGCACTAGTATCTGTTTTAATAAATAAGAGACAAATAACTATAGGCCACTAATGTAGCATTATTGTCACAAAATATACAGACAATTCATTCAATGCATAAAAATATATATTGACAACTTTATACAGGAGTATTTTAATACATTCGGGTTTGAAGAGAAGAGGAATATAGATGTTTATACATATAACACATATTTTGTATTTGTATCTATTTAATTTCTGACTTGTTCCTGAAGCTATGCCACATTCGGAAAATGAAAATGAAATCTTTAAGTTTTACGCCCCACAGTTATGCCGGTTAGGCTAAAGGAGACGGTGATGATGAGAGATGAGTGAAATGGTGAAATGAAGAAAGTGGGAGGAAACGGAAGAATCCCGAGAAAACCCACGAGCACGGTGTTTGTCCACCACAAAGTCCACACGGCGCGAGCTGGGATCGAATATGCCACATTCGGGGCTGCTAGTCCTTCCTCTCGGATTGGCATTTTTACTGTCTGTCAACAATGTACGTAGATGTAGCATTTTGGTTTTATTACGTCAATTGGGCACTCTATGGGAATAAGAATGGCTTACTTAGACAGGCACTTTCTCAAAATTATCAGTGGAAACTTCGGCACAAGGACGTTTAAGAGTATGGAAAAAAAAAACGTACTTCACTTGATAAACTGCACTCACATTAAATATCTACTCACTCAAATGTTCATTTTCTAGTCTATATCAGACTTTACGGTTGTCAGTACAAAGGTTTTGAAAGACACGGGGCGCAGGGGGTGGGGTGTAGCCAGTGTTTTCCTTTAACAATACATAGAAAAATACAAGCAAACACTGGTTTGACTTTCGATGGGATTCCAAGTTTAACTGTGGGTTCACGTTTCATATAGCCTCGTTGCTGAACGAGACGCTAAATTCCAAATCAAGCAACTAATAGGCTATAACCGAATAGTTAAAAGCGCGCTCCCAGGCTCGATAAGAGTACAGAATGTGCTAATTAGGTAAAATGAGATATTCGGGGAGCAGCTTTATTGTGGTGGGTCAAAAAGCCAGAAGTAATATGAACAGATTGACAATGCTTGATGGCGTTGAATATGTACCATATGAATCACCAAAGCGCTTTATTGGCTGAAAAACACCTGTTTCAACGCTCATGGTCTTACTGTTCTGCTAAGCATCCTTTCTCATTCAAGAAACAAAAATATATTTTGAATGAAGTCATGCTCTGAGAGAAGTAGCGCATTTCCTCTAGAAAAGGATATCTGAAAAAATACAAACATTGGTTACAAGACCGGATTCATGTATCCAGAACGTAAATAATCTATATTGGTGATACATTTAACATGCGTGTCGTATAGAAGTTTCTTCCTATTAGCAAATGTGGAAAAACTCTTCCGGTTTTCGAACACGGACGTAATTCCTCTACAAGAGTTGACAGCATCTTCAGTTGCTTCTATCCTTTCGACATTATCACGTTCTTCACCATTGTTCCTGTTGTATTAAGGTCACGCGCATTAGCCCACATCACTAAATTGTAGTTAATCTTTTTTTACAACAAAACCACTTTCATACGCATTGTGAATCCGCTGACCATCACCGGACACCCATTAGCTTAAGTGATGCATATCCGTGATATTAAAACTTGGGCTATCCGAACGGTAAAAGTACGGTGGAATTTCACTATATTATTATCCATTATTTTCACAAATGATGCTAAAACAATTTAGCACTAATATCTAGATAGTTTACTGCACATTTAATTTTCATTGCGCCTAAATGAGAAATTTTGAAAGCTGAAACTTAATTCAAACGTTTATGCCTTTTAGTCTAAAAAAGACTGATGGTTAATGAAAGCCAATAATTATGAAAAAATGGTAAAGTAAGAAGGAATGGAAGGAACTCCGAAAGGAAAATTAAATCTAAGTTTTACGACCTACGGTTATGTACGCTAGGATAAAGGAAACGGTGATGATGAGAAATGAAGGAAATGGTGAAAAGAAGAAAGTGGGAGGAAAAGGCGGAATCCCTAGAAAACCAAGCACACGTCTTTGTCCACCACTTGGTGCGAGCTGCGTTCGAACCAAGGACACCACGCACCAGAAGTGAACGCTCTACCACTGAGCCACCGCGTCCCTACGCAGGAACATGACATTGTCCACCACAAACGTACCTGCCATCCCCGGCAGCAGAGGTCACTGCTATAGCACAAAGCGAGTTACCATGTTCCTCAAGCAACAGAAATTATGATCTTGGAAAGAAGGAAAGTACTGACGATTATTTCGAGAAAAGGTTATGATTGGACATAGAGGCGCAGCACCTATGCGGGGTGGGTGGGGGGTGAACGGGTCTGGACCCCCTCAAATTTGCTGATTCGACATATATTGGTACACTTTTTTAATAAAACTATACTTGTTTAGCAGAAAAATAGTCGATTTTGATCTTATAGCTACTTCATTTGTACTCTTTCTTTCCTTGCAAAAATATCTAGTTCTATTATTTTTGCTGAAAATATAGGTGACAATACTTAACTACTTATGGTTTTTTTTTTTTTTTTTTTTAATATACAATAACACCAGTTCAACACATTGATGTAGCGTCTTATAATATTAGACCACTCCTAACTTTGGATCCCTCTCAGTAAAAAAATTCTGGGTGCGTGCCTGATTGGATACATTATGAGACAAGGAACATTTACGCTATTGGCTATGGAATGATGCAGAAGTAAACATACTTAGAAAAAATGAAATGAAATATTTCAGTTTAACATCCCACGATAATGTCCTTGGAGACGATGATTAATGTAAGTGAATTATGATGGAAGAATGACTGAATGAGAAAGTGGAAGGAAACGATAATACCCGGAGAAAATACACGGACACGAAGTTGTTCACCACAAGGTTACTTTAGCCGGGGATCGAACCAGAAACAAACATACTTAGAAGAATGCCACAATTGAAATTAACAGACCAAGTAATTAAAGATGTGAAGAAATCTCCATTGAAATGAAAAAGACTGGAAATATGTGTAAATCAACCAGAGGTTGCTGACCCAAGAATAAGAAAATACGAAAAACCGTATTTCTGTTACGTTTTATGCGAGGTAACATCAAAAGAAAGAAAGAAGAAAAACTTAAAATATTTATCGAATACGCTGAGGAAATTTGAGATTTTACGCAGTCTTTTTATTTTTTCCTATTAACTAACTAGTTCCTTTGAATATTAAAAATGCATGTACAGCAGAAAACTTAAAATAGCAATGCACAATTTTATCAGATTGCCCAATTCTTTATATGAGCTCCTTCGTGGCTAAGCGGTTAGCGTACGCGTCTTTGGCGTGGGAGATCCGGGTTCGATTTCCGGTGGGAGCTCCTGTTCGGATTCCACGTTAATCAGTAGGTCCACGTCTCATATAACCTCGCTGCTGAACGGGACGTTAAACTCAAATTCAACCATCAACCAATTCTTCATAATTTGTGTACATATAATTAAATTCTCAATTCGTTCGTTGATATGGAATACGCATTTTCCTAAACATCCAATGTTTGGTTAGTCTATCTGGCTCTTGACTGCTTTCAAGAGTGCACGGTGGGTCAATAATAAAAGCGCTCACCCTCTGGTACCCGAGTCTCTGATCCAATCCCTGGCCACGTGAACTTACAGTAGACAACATGCAGTCTGTGAGCTTTCTCGAAGTTATAGTTTCCTCCCACATTCTCACTCGATCAATTTTTCATAATCTTTCACATAGCGGTAAGATGAAGATTTCAATTTTCTCTGCCTCCAAATGTAAAGTAACTTATCGAAAGTGAAACGCAAGTGTGTGATTCAATTTAAAACTAATAGCATGCAATTTAAAGGACAATGTAGATGCAGAGTTCATAGACATCTACGAATAAAGGTAATTCTTTTCCAGATCAATGCCTTAAAATAAAGCATTTAACAAGTACCGGTATCTTTGAAACTAAACACCAACTGACACCAATATCTAACAGGGCATGCGTGAATGTTTTCACATTAGTAATCCGAAAACACGCTTTGTGCGCATCAAGCATATAAGGAGAAACAGTGCCGAAAATACAGGACCCGGATGAACACGCTCATGTAATTTCTTGTTTATAAACATAATGAAAAAAAATTACAACATCTCTCCTCCATCGCTTGTTATTAGACAAAGAGTTGAGAGAGAAAAGTTGGTCTTAAGAAGACTATAGCGGAAATGAAGTATTTGTACGCGCTATTGACCACGAAATAAAGCTGTGAATCGCTTATTACCGTTCCGTAATTTGTCAAGAAACTTACAGTTATTTCCTTTTATATATTTACATTTCTTATGTTTTGCTGCATCTTGTAGTACTTGGCTAAGCAGAATAATGACACAAATTTAGCTGAAGTTTGATTATTTTTCATAAATAACGTGCTACGTGATTACATTGCTACATTATTAAAGAAATTTTATGAGAAAAACGGGCTTTAGCAGGTACGACTTCTCTCTAGCTGGTGTTGCTACGAAATGAAAATGAAATGAAATTTAAGTTATACGTCCCACGTTTTTGCCGGCTAGGCTAAAAGAGACGGTGATGCTGAGAAATGATGGAGTGAAGAAAGTGGGAGGAAACAAAACCCCGAGAAAATCCACGTACACAATGTTTGTTCACCACCAAGTTTACTTGGTGCGAGTTGGGATCGAATCAAGGACTCCATTCACCAGAGGTGAACGCTCTACCACTGAGCCACCGCGGCCCTTTTTGTTGATACAATATAATAAATCTCTCGAGTGTCGTGAGCAACACTAGCTCACTTACATGCGCGCCGATTATGTGGGTGCTCCTGGGCTCCGGCACCCATATAAATAATCTTGTGGGTGCGCCGCACCCACAAGAATTTTAGTTTGGCACCGGTTTTGAACCCGTTTCTCTTGCGTTTAAGTCAGCCGTGTTACTGAGCTAGGGCAGCCTCAACTTATCTTTGTAGTACCGGTATATTTTACTTTATCACAGCACAGCATTTATGACAGTGTTCATAAAAGATTTTAACTAACAATAAATAAATCACATATCGAGACTTCCCTGAAAACATATAGGCTAACTCGTCCCACCATTGATATGCACCCACATAAATTTTGGGAAGATTTGACCGTTGATCTCAAACACTACGTATTTTAGGGGAGAAGAGTGGCTCACTGGTAGAACGCTTACCTCTGATGCATGGCTTCCCTGGATCGATCCCAGGCCAGGTAAGTTTTTGGTGGACAACATCGTGTCCGTGGGTTTTCTCGGGATACTCTGGTTTCCTCCCACTTTCTCGTTCCACCAATTCTTTCATTATCGGGGCCGCGGTGGCTCAGTGGTAGAGCGTTCACCTCTGGTGCTTGGGGTCCCGGGTTCGATCCCAGCCCCCGCCAAGTGAACTTTGTGGTGGACAAACACCGTGTGCGTGGGTTTCCTCGGGGTTCTCCCGTTTCCTCCCACTTTCTTCATTCTACCATTTCATTTATTACTCATCATCACTGTCTCCTTTAGCCTAACCGGCATAACCGTGGGACGTAAAACTCTAAGATTTCATTTTCATTTCTTCCATCATCATTCACTTGCTTTAATCATTGTCTCCCTTAGCCTAAGGGCATAACGTGGGACGATTTCATTTCATTTCAAACACCGTTTTAGTGTTACATGATCCGTGGTATAAAAAAAACAAAAAAAAACTATAAATTCATAAAGTATATAATTGTACGAACACAGTGAAGAGCATTTATCAACGTTTAACTATACACAAGTCACTACAAATATATTACTTCAATCATAAAAATGGTTTGCATGATGTTACATAACATCCTTCGTGGATCTCTTGTGACGTAGAAGAATTCTGATAAATTCTACACTGAAAAAGTTTTTTGTAATTAAATTGCCAAACATCAATGTAAAATCATTTACCCTTCGTTTTGTAAGTTGATATACATTTCCTTAGATTAAATGACAAAATTTGCTGGGTCTTTTTAACAAATTTACAGTAAATTTATAAGAAAGTATATTTTTGATAAAAATGTAATTTTACACCATTTCGTTTTAGTAATTTTACTTTATAGGCGTAAATTGATTTACATAGGAGTGGCAAACAGATTGCCATAGTTTTTTGTAAATTTACCTATGAATTTTTTTACTGTGGGTGGAAATAAGCAAAACACCAGGGCATAATTTTTGTGCCTAAATTTACGAAACGAAACGAGAAAAATTCGAGACAAGACAAGTTCAACTATTGAAAATATATTCTGCAAACATGGCATTTACAGTTAGTTACAGTCAATCGTAACCCCAAAGATACCCGACTGCTGCAGAATATGTCGTGGACCATTCACGCTAAGGTTCATGAAGAGTACTGGCTTAAAATGCACTGTAGTTCTTGTATTTAAACAAGGAAACAGACAGAAACGTATTTGACGCAAACTTCCGTAAGAATGGTTCTATCTGGACACTTAAAAAATCAGATTTAAACTTATCTAAATAAAAAAATAGCAGGACGGGACAACGGATAATATTACCTATGTATTTTGGCCATTTATAATCTGAATTTGCAGCAAGTGACTTGCTAGTGATCCAGTAACATTTATGATTAGTTCTAAGCTCACTTCTGAGACTAATGACGGTTTCTAAAATTCCCCACATACAATATTCTAAATGCTTTATGTTCTTTAATTTCTCAGTAGCTTCGGAAAAAAGGCAAGAAGCGTTATCCAGCTCCTTAGGAGAGGGTCTAAGCCCCCTTACACCGTTATAGGTTAATATCTCAGTAATAATAATTCCAATTTATATTATTATAGGCCCTGCTGAAGTGGAATTAGTGTAGGAAAAGATATGTTGGACAAAATGGAGTTCTTGCATTATGATGCCACCTGAGTATAGTGAGAAATGTTCATTATACGTATGTTATTGTATATATGCACCGGAATGTTTTCAGCGACTGCGCGGAGCATCTGGTGATGAAGCATTACTGTATTGAATAGTGGTGCAATAGATGAAGTGCTTCAAGAAGGTAGGGACGCCATTCAGGACACCAAACTATCAACGACACAATTTAGCTTCTTTCTTTGCTACTGGAGGTGGCTTGTAAATAGGTTGCAATGTGTTAGTTATGGAAGTAGGTGTATGCCACAAAAGCGTACTCCACGACCGAGCGAGGAGAGTTGGTGGTTAGCGTTCTTGCTTCGCCATCGGGAGGTACTGGGTTCTAAGCCGATGGTCTGTGATCCTGTGAGTCTTTACCTCAGTTCACTTAAAATGAATGCTACTGCTGTAGATCAGTCTTTCCAAACTGATGGTCCACGGATCCCGTAGAACAAATTTAGAGTCTATGGCATAATTTACATATCATAATTTATAAAAGATATAAGGGTGATTCTGAAATTAAGTGGAATTTTGGCATTGGAAAAATCTTAAAAATTAAAATCGGAGAAATAATGTATAATTTATTTTTTACATACCTAAGGGCTAAACAAATACAATCATTACAGTGGATGAGGTCAAGAAAATATATTTTTTAAAAAAAATGGTAATTTATTTTTTTGACAAACACGGTGGTTACATTAATATCCACGGAGGTTACAAAACATACTCAGTGAAGATATATTTAAGTTTTATTCACTAGTAAAATGTAAGACAATGTAATATTTTGAATTGAATACTTAATATAGATTTGTGCACACATCTAAAATTGTAGTAAACGTAAACCGGAATGTTCTATTTTCCAAGAAAAGCTGTTCCAATTCCGCACCAATGTCCTTAGTATCCACAGTGGCTCTATTTGCTTTTGAGGGAAACACAATTATGAGTTCTGCCTCTATTCTGTAAAAAAAAAAAAAACTCGATTTTTTATTCCGAGATGTTAGTAGACATTTTAAGGTCACGTAATGTCTGATGGTGTTTCTGCTGAGAAAAAAATTGTAGGTGGCGTACTTTACGTATAGATGGAACACTTATATGGAAAGTATTATAAAATATGCGTTTTCAGTTATACGTCTGTTGTACGTTAAGTCCAAATACTACAGGAATTACGCATGTAACCTATCTTTTTCTTTCCGTATGAAACAATGTAGGTAGTCGGGATCTCACATACAAATGGACGTATACAACATATAGCTGACGAAGATAACATAAGTATATGCATGTGATATACAGAAAACTGTTAGATGTCAGACATCCTGCAACGGCATGATGTAACATCTAAGGGCAGTGCCTATGTAGCATACGGATAGCGTATGCTCCGTACTGATTTCTATAGTAAGCAAGAGAATACCGTATATTTGTACAATATACCGCTGTCCGGATAACGGATTTTTCTCTGTGCAGCAGGCACAGAGTTGTATTGTCCCTCATGAAAATGACTGCATTTAGTGTCAGGATTACATTGAAAGGAGCTTAGTCTGTGCATATTTAATGCCAATGTGTTTCTTCCCCATGTCACTTTATAGCACTTCCATCCCCTTTGGTAGCTATAACCAAAGGAGATTACCCCCCTCATTTCCCTTGTAATTCGCACACTGCCAACAGATGTAAACACGACGCGTGGAGAACATTTTTTACACAATGACTGAGGCAACCATAATATAACTCGTGATATCAATATATCTACGAAATATTTATAGATTACATTTTGTTGATAGTTAACATGGAACATTGAAGGATTTTACAACTGATTTCAACATATCTATTGTTTTATTCATTATAAACATATGGAGAAATAATAGTCTACTTGTAGCTACAATTGGCTACTTTATTGGTTGAAGCAAAACAAGTAAAGTTGACTCGGGCGGAAACTGAACCCGTCACCCTTTGCACGAGAGACGTAGATGTTCCTCAATCTGTCATGCCGTCACTTAACTTCATGCGTCGTACGATATATGCGGCGAGTCGGAAACTTCAAGACGCTTTTTCTCCGTTATTTTTGGCTGTTGCGCTCTTCCAGTTTGTAATATTAACACTTTAAATATGCACTACCACTTTGCAAAAAATGGACCCGAATCTCATTTACCAAAATCTGCTTTCTCCTTGTTAGTTTTATTTCGTTTTGCAATTTTCTTACCACTTTTCTTTCGGCTGGTTTCTACCCGGTCAAAATTAGGTCCAACAGTATAATTCCTTACGACATTTCGATTGTTACCACCTTATCACTGTCAGGAGGAGTTGCCTCTTCCAGCATTTTATTTACCTCTTCCTTCTTTTCTTCGTTTCTTCTCTTCTCTATGCCATCTAACTTTTTCACGTATTTTTTTCCTCTGGGCTCTTTTCTCTCGTTTATTCATTTCTGCTATTTTTTAAAATCATTCAGCTTGTACTTCTGGCTTTGTATCTCTCTCTCTCTTTTCTTTTGAATTCATCGTATAATGCAGATCTGCTTTTATTCTTTCTCTTTTTCGTCTTTCTGATTCTCTTTTCATTTTTCTTCTCTTTTCTATTTCTGATACCTTACTTGGCTTTTTCTCTCTACAATTAACCCTTTTATTTGATTCCATTGTTTCTTTTTCACTAGCATTTTTTGTACCATTCTCTCTATAAAATAAAAAAGTAAATCAATAATTTTAATAATCCAGGTTTAATTAGCAACAAACCTGTATTTATTAGCTTGGACTCTACAAAGTGCACATCCTAACACCTAACTTCAAACATTTAGTGCTTTTGTTCAAAGAGATAAGCAACAACAAATGATACATATGTTATATTTCGAAGTTTTACTCGTGTATAACACTTAATTAAATTTTAATTCAATATTCATCAGCCAAATCATATATTATTGAAGACAACATGTAATTTATATTATAGTAGCATGTTTAGCAAACATATGATAAAATTTTTGGAATTTTTCCTCCGGGTAGCTCTAATAGGTAGCATTTCAATAAGAAGCTCATAGTAACTCAAATATATAACTATTTTTTATAATAATATCATGAAATGCTCATTATGGTAACCTCCATGGATCATGTGTAACCTCCATGCTAGATAGAAGCCACGGAGGTTACTTCCATGGAGGTTACAAAAGTGCACTTCAGACAGCCTGATACTCAAAACTAGAAGACTATACATGCAATGACTTCGTTTTTAGTAGGAAAACTGCTATTTTAACAATAATCAATTGAAAAAACATTTTCAACATTTTAAATAATAAAACTAGCAAATACATGGAGGTTACAAGATCAAAGAGTACACACCTATTTTCCACAAGATGTGAAGATTTTTCTCGAACACAATACTGCACACACACTTATCAACATATCACTCACAAAATGGCTGCTCTGAGCTTCACTTTCAGATCTAGAGACTGGACAGTGCTGCTTCCTAGTAGAATTTCTGGTAATTTTAAAAGTAGTCCATGGAGGTTACCTCACAACCCAGGGACAATATTTTCGCATTAAATAGGGCATGAAAATAACCTTAAAATTTAATTTCTTGCTACGTAGTTTCATTATTTATGTCTTACAGTAGTAAATTATGCTGATTTTTCACGAATTTTCTAGTGAAAACATGTTTTTCTCTTCTGTTAATGTTGAAAAATGTTGGTGGGGACACTCCACGGAGGTTACATTTCACTTATTTTTCGCTTTTTTAAAAGCAGAAAAATAAAATAAATGTTAAAATAAACTCTGGGAACACAAAGTACTAATTAGTTTTTATTTAATAATAACTTTGTTACTTTAATATTGTATATCTAGAGGCTGAAAGATCAGAGGGACTGAAAATTCCCCTTAATTTCAGAATCACCCATAAATAATATCAACAGGGTTGGACCCACCTGAAAAAAAAATCTTAAAGCCCACCTGATTTTTGAGCTTATTGTTAGTAGGTCTATATTATTGATACAACTAAGGTGGTCATATTGAAAACGACTTTTATCAGATTTTGAACTTTCCTTGGGCGATTTAGATGCTTTCACGTTAAGGTATACAACATTCAACATGAGATCTTTATAAAGCTCTGAATGCACTGAATGAATAAGAAACCTTACCTTAGCTTGAGATAATTATAGAACAAATTAATGTATGGATTGTGCTTATAGCCTATTAGAAGTAAAATATGCAATTTTGTATTTTAGAAAATACTTCCCGTGAATAGTGAGCTCGCTGACTCGGCCACGCCGAGGGACGTTATCCCTCATACGTTTGACGTGTTTAAAGCCATAGGTACCGGTACTACCAGTAATTATGTAAATACATTAGTAAAACTATTAACAAGCAAGTGCTGAATTTAAACTTCCGTACTAGTGGAAGTTTCGATGTGCAATCCGCGGCAAAAAACCTGAAACATGAGGATGTAAGTTTATTGTGAAACTATGCCTAACAGCACAGGGAATGAACATAACGTCTAAGTGGAACGAATCACGCCAGGATAAACCTCGGCCTTCTCTCGTGCACACTTATTTTGGAGCAAAAGACTTCGTCATTTCACAATAAACTTATATGCTCATGTTGCAGGTTTTTTTTGCCGCGGATTGTACAATAAATAAAGATGCATTCTCGGGAAAAATCCGTCGTGAAAGAAGTGCTCGGAAAATTCCCACAATTGAAGGCATAAGGCATCGGAAGCGAATACTTCAAACACAAACATATTTATTTTACACGGGAAGATATTTAATTTCATTTAAGATATTTTGAAACATTTACTTTATAAAATATGAATTATATCTTTGTTAATTGCTTCAAATTAATTTTCGGGAAAGAACCGTCTTGCAGCAAGTGCTCGGGAAATTCCTGAAATTGAACACACGAAGTATCGGAAGTGAAATTCAACAATAAATCCATTTACTTTACTCTGGAAAATATTTATTCCATGTAAGACATTTTGAAACATATATTTTATAAAACATGAATTATATCTTTGTTTTAAGTTAATATATTTGGCGAACGTTATTGAGGCTCTTGAGATGACTATCTACATTTGTTCGTTTGTCTGCCTGTGCACACACACTACAGAGTACAACTTTCAGTCTTTTAAGTTTAACTGAAATGAAATCTTTGAGTTTTACGTCCTACGGTTATGCCAACTAGGCTAAAGGAGACGATGATGATGACGAATGAAATGCTGGAATGAAGAGTGGGAGGAAACGGGAGAATCCCGGGGAAACCCACACACACGGTGTATGTCCACCACAGTTCACTTGGCGGGAGTTGGGATTGAACCCTGGACCCCATGCACCAGAGGTGAACGCTTTACCACTGAGCCATCGCGGCCCCTCTTTTAAGTTTGAATTTACAGGGAACAAGCACGAGACACACTAAATTTCCTGTATAGATTTTGGCAGCATACTAACGTAAAATTTCAAAATGGCGTTACCCCAAAGACACTGAAATATTAAAAAAAAATAAACCCGAAAAAAAACACATGGGCCCAGGTGGGTTGAGTTTTTTTAAACCCTGAACGTCATGGATCCCCTGCACTACTCGCTTTACGTACACGCTAAACAAGCTATACCTTAGGGCTCCACTTTCTTGGAGTCCCTCAAAAAAATTTAAAGGAAAAAACTTTAAAAAAACGAAATAAAAAGTAAACCTGCAAATAGCAACACTGTTTTGTGTTGTGTAGTTCTATGATGAAAGTCCTGCTAGCATGCTCCTTAAAGTATAACTTACGTTCTGGATGGGCTTTTTGTATGGTACGAACTGACTACCTTCAACAGCTTGGGGTCTCATCAAACCTAAAATCTGGTACTGTCCTCCGCCTTTATGTATGTACTGTATATTGAGTGATTAGAATATAAAGATTTGTAATGTAATTGTTGTTAATTTTGCTACCTCACTCTCAACCACTATTATTACGCAGGTACTGAAATTTAAAAGTGCGGAGTCCGTAACTTGCCTTATATATATATATATATATATATATATATATATATATATATATATATATATATATATATATATATATATATAAAGGGGGGGTCCGCAACTCTGAAGTATTTTGGGAACACTGATGTAAATTGTACATTCTAGGAAACTGTCCTTGCGAGTTGTATGTGGAAGTTTGTTAAATACAGTGAAACCTCTACTAACGGACATCTCTATAAAGCGGACACCTCCCGTAACGGACATATTTTGTAATTCCCAAACACTGTAATAGGATAAAACGTATTGGCAAACCTCTCTAAAGCGGACACTCTCTAGGACACGGGCAGTCTTTTCTGTCCTTTATAGGTATTATTTACCTCCGTATTACGGACACTTTCTCTATAAATAAGTTGTAAAGTATTGTAAAAATACATTTTTAGTAATTCATACATGTGTCACCAAGAAAGCATTGTGACATTTTGTCTCCTCAACTGCCTACTCAGCAACCCAGAAGAAGAGTCTCTGTTTAACAACACTCTCATGTCCTTTGCTTGCATTCCACTCCACCCAAGCTGTTTTAGACACAAAAGCGATTGACAATTGCCCGCCGTTTGGAATAACACGTTATTCTACTGTCCTGCTGGAATCTCTAACCAAGCAGAAGGCAAGTTCGGTAGTTTTTGCCCGCTGGTACGCATATTGTCACAAAAACGACACTACTGGACTGCAGTTAACCCATCAATTAAAGCGACATACTGAAAATGTAAGTGTAAAGTGCAGAGAACTATAACGTCTTATTTCCATCTTCTGCCTCGAACATAGAGTATTGGGCAGCAGAGGACAACAAAGGTACAGTAACATTTTGGTAATAATCGTGAATACATCATTCATCCAAAAATATTGTTACTAATTGCATATTGCATTCTTTACTAATTTACGTAAGAAAATATCGAAACCTCTCTAAGGCGGACACCTCTCTATAGCGGACAATTATTGATTCCCCACGGCTGTCCGCTTTAGAGAGGTTTCACTGTAAATACTTTTGTACCGTGGCAAATCGCTATAAAATCGCCGAGGTGCAAAAATGGAAATTGGACAGAACTTGCTGAACCACTACAAGAGGAAAGATGGTAACATCCTCGGACGTCACTACGGAGCTCGCTAATATGAACCATGCCTCATGCGGTAATCACTGAATTTCCTTATCTAAAGAAAGCACGCGTCTTGCGCCAAGTAGCGATGTGAAGGTGATATTAATTGTGGCATATTATATCCATGGGGCAATCCAGTACCATTCTGTACGCAGCGGACGGACAGTTTAAGCAGCCTACTACTATTTCTTGCAGCAGCATTTGCTGACAGCAACGCCAATCTTGCATGATAATGTCAGATGCCACACAGCTAATACTAAACAGGATCTGCGTAACTGGAACATCCGCCGTATTCCCCGGATATTAGTTCAATTACGATATCCTTGATATATCCTCTGCAAGGAAAGAACCGCTTAGCGGGAAACATTGCAATACGTGTAAGAGAAGCCATTATCGATCCCTGCAAAACAAGATGGACGTGGTGATGGTCTACGACGCCTTCCACAATAACTGGTATTTATTCCGTCAATAAAGCTGGGTAGGAATTACACCCTGTTGCCACTACTTTTATCCAATCCTTGTAATTTTGAGACTAACACCAGGAAAATGAGAATCCGCAAATACGTAGTCTCATCTGTATAAAAGTATACGACAACATTGCTAATGATGTTAACAGGAAAGTGATACAATGTCAATATATAATTAATACAAAAGGATTAAAAATTCTTCTGTATTTGTGCGTTGCACAAAACACAGGAAACAACAGCACCACGTGAAAACCTGAAAATTGAAAGAAAAATATGTAGAAGATTTCCCATAATACAAAAATAAAGCGATCAATGTTGCGATGCATTGTCAGTGCATCTGTGCATTTTTTAACGATTAGTCGCTAACATATAAACTGTAAACACAATTAAAAATAATTAAACTTGAGACAGTGCTAATTTTCACGGATAACGTTTAAAGCATGCATTTATTTAAAACCCATTGTCCAACCAAGACGCTCAAGAAGCACCAGATATTGAGTTAACTGTTTTCCCACAACACGAAAATTCGCAAGGACAATGCTCTGCTTATGACTTAATTAACTTAGCCGAGCAGAGGAAGAACTCAGGCTCCACCATTTGTTTACTTTCCTTCGTTTAAATCCTCTCGCTTCGAGGCTAATGAACGTAACAACTTAATTCCTTAAATTAGCATCTTCCCTTCAATTTATTTCATATTATCAAAATAATAATATTCGCCCAAATATACAGAGCGGCTTATAGAGAGTGGACCGACAGTTTACGATGCTAATACAAAATACATTTTTATTAATGGTGTCATGATGAATGTAGGATACTCTGTCAGCCGTTGCTCTGTCACCAATTTCGTAAATAAGAAAGTTTCTCTACCGGACAATCACAGTATGCCTTAACAACCGGCCGGACAAACACAATGAATTCTATAAAATAGGATAGTTCGCCATTGGAGGTTTTAGCACCAATTTTGTAAGATAGAATAGTTCGCTAGTGGAAGTTTTAGTACCAGTTCTGTAAGACAGGATAGTTCGCCATTGGAAGTTTTCGCACCAATTCTGTAAAATAGGATAGTTCGTCACTGGAAGTTTTAGCACCAATTCTGTATATCAGGATTGATGTAAAAGAACTGTCTTACACAAGAAACACGTTCCGCACATCACTGGGTACAGAAGTCCACAATTTAAAACCTCAGCATCATCATCGAGCGCTGCTATCATCTGTAATAAAATGGCAACAACACTTCACAGTCATTTTGTGTCCTCCAACTTCTTAAACGAATTTTCCGTCGAAAGTTTAACAAACAGCCAACTCAACTTAAGAGTGGCATTTAAAAAACATCGTAGAAGGATATATAAACTATGCAAGAGTCAAAGCGCTAGATCGTTCACGTGCGTTAGAAGACAATATCGAGCGTATTCGTGGTGTTTGAACAGAGCCCTACAAAATCAACATACGGGTAAGTATAGAACTTGACATTTCTAAAAACTACAGTCTGCTATGTTCTTCAACAGCATCTGAATATGAAACCTTACAAGTTGCAATTACTGCAGGCATTGCATCTTGACAATCTGCATTCCAATTCTGGATGACAATCTGCATTCCAATTCTGGAAGATATGGAAAACGACAATATTCCCGAACGAATCTTTTGTTCTCGGATGAAGCAACTTTCCATTTACCTGGACATGCTAGAAAATAGGTTGTTGCTCAACTCCAAGAAAACTTGAATGACTTTATTTTGATGCAAGATAGTGCTTCTCATTTCCACTTGGATATTCGGTGTTACCTGAATGACAATCTCAAGAAGATGAACTAGAAGAGGTGAACATAATCATGCTCATCGTCTGTGACCTCTTAGATCTTCAGATCTAATCCTCCGAGCTTTTTATCTATGAGGGTACATTAAAAAGCATTTTTTCCACATATACCTGCTAACTTTCAAGATTTATGAAATCGAATTGTGGAAACTGTGAATTCATTAACTAGGGATAGTTAATCTGCGTGTGGCAAAAAAAATGAAGTACCGTTTTGATTTTTGCTGCGATACAAAGGGCGATTATGTTAAGTAAATGAAAGCACATGGACCATAGACCAAACTTGCAGTTTCCTGCATCCAGTGATGTATGGGTTGTTTCTGTCTTGCGTAGTATATATATATATATATAAAGTGGCCTTTCGTTTTAAAACTTCTGGTAGATTAGATATGTAAGTTTTTCGGCTGTCTAGTGTTGGCAGGTTGGTAAGAAGTGTCACAAAAGAGTGCACATACAGTAGTCTAAGGTTTACGTTAGATTCTATGATTGTCAAGATAAACAAGATTAGCAAGAAACAAGATGTAATGAAGATAAAATATATATCGTAAGGACAAAGATTAGAAAGAATATAATAGTATATGAATTTGTAAGATTCAAAGGATACTATTGTTAAGAAGAATAAAGAAAGGTACGAAATTAAGAATAAAGAATCCAGATTTATGTAAGAGTGAATACATGAGTTTTGATTACTGCAGCAGTATAATTTCAGATAATCTAAAATAATTATTATTTTAAAGTACCAACACTAGCCAAATACCCTTTAGGAAGTAACATCATTTTATTTTATAAAGTAACATCTAGTTCCCAGATCCTTAACATTAAGAGGAATTGATTTACTGAGAAATAATCTAGAAAAATTAACACATATTAATGATGGTATGTTCTTAAAAGTAAAAGCATATTTTAGCACTACTAGCAATTTTAGTATGCAATTGGTAGCAAAACGCCCTTTAGTACGAACTGGAGTGACACCATCATGCAGCGAACTACTTAGACCTTATTACTACTTGGTAAGCTAGTCTGTAAATTAACAATGTTTGGGTTGTATCAATAAAAACAATAATAAAGTATATAATATTAATTATTTCAACTATCCACCTACTTATGAACCATTGCATATTACACGAATTAAAGGACAAGATTAAGAAATGTTCCCTTTCTTTTGTAATCCTATTTAGTTAAATACCTAAACTAAACCTAAGACAAAATGGTTTGACCTAGGAAACATGCGTGACTAAATAATCGGTCTCCCCGATACGGAATCATACAAACGATATTAAGACTGACTTTCAACCGTTACGGAGTTCATGGTCTGTCCAAAGACTGCCAATCGATCCTAATAATTATTATGTGGAACCCACGAGAAAGTATCCTCTTCAAAACTAGAAAAGAATAGTCAAAATCGGTACACCTATGTTGAAATTATGCGTGAGCATGCAAACAATGAACTGGTTAATCACGATATTAACACTATCAACTGTTGAGAAATTTCATAGTCTATCGTCACGTCATAATGAAATTTACATAAAACCACCGAGAAAACAAACTTTTTCGAACAAAAAGTACATCTAAAAAATTGGTGCGTCTACTTCGAAATTATACGTTATCATACACACAATAATGGTATATAGTATGAACATCGTAAACCATTGACGAGTTGTATGGTCTAGTCCCTAAAAGTATTTGCAATTTATATGAAACCACCGGGAAAGAATATTCTTTCAAACAAACAAAACAACAAAAATTATTAAAATCTGTGCACCTGTATCGAAATTATGCTTAAACGTACATACATCTATTTATCTATATACATAAAAATAAAAGTGACTATGTGACTTAATAACTCTTGAACCAAACTACCGATCTCGATCAAATTTTCAACATAGATGAGGTTCGGGCCTAAGATGGCTTTTATCATTTCACTTTAACGGTGAGGAAGATATATAAACATGATCGAAAATGACCAATATTAGGGTCGAATCCATAGTTTTCGGGGTCGCTAAGATGAACACTAACACTCCCGATGCCGTTTAAGTCCAAATTCAGCCTAGCAACTTGAAGGAGGGGACACTTCAGTAATAGTTAAAAAAAAAAAGTGACTGACTAACGGAACATATTAGTAATTTTTCTTATTTTAACCCAGCAAAGTGGGTAACTGACGCTGGTATACATGCAAAAGAGTAGATTTTTCAGTCGGTTAAAAAGCCGAATGGTTAATGTATCTCAGCACAAGAAGTTCACACACTGTCTACATAATTTGACGCATCTGTAATCTATTTACTGACAAGTAATTTATAACATACAAAATAAAATGAACATAAATCATTATTATCAATTAAAAACGATTAAAGTAAATTTTATCTGAGTATAAAGGTAACCAAGAAAGTTCTGTCGCTTTTTGTGAAGGTCTATGTTCAATTGGCCCTCACACCATGAGATCAATGCGAATGGAGATAAGGAGATGGTTAGTTGTTGGTGTGAACATATCCAACATTAGTGATGAGCAAATGCAAGACCAAGACCAAGACCGGGGTGGTCTTGGTCTTGGTCTTGGTCTTGCACACCCAGTCTTGGTCTTGGTCTTGCACTGGAACCTTCGGTCTTGGTCTTGGTCTTGGTCTTGCATACCCAGTCTTGGTATTGGTCTTGGTCTTGCACACCCAGTCTTGGTCTTGCTTGCAAGAGTCTTGCAAGTTTTGCTTTTAAGAAATCTTATGTTTTTCATAGGTAAATTTTACTCTGGATATAAGGGATAATAAATTCTACAATGCTCCAATAGTAACGGAAATACAATATATGTTTTTAAATGTAACATACTTTATCTTCGTGTAAGTATGATAATAGTGTACAACATAAGTGATGACCTTTATTTTTTTATTGGGTGCCCACGCTTCGCTAATCTTTTTACATTTTTTAACAGATCCAACACTCCACAGGTTCCGAAACTGGGGAGGCTACCCCTGAGACGAATGAAAGAAAATCAAAACGGTACAGATAATTGAAATACCATGAAATGCAAAATTATTTTTACACTCTAAAGGCGTCAGATTTTTCTTTTCAACCACATTAACTAATTTTTGTGTTAAACAAACTTATAATTAAATATTGAGATTTTGTTTTACTGATTCCAATGGGGCAGAAACATGGACATTACGCAAAAGCGATGGAAAAAATTACAGACTTTCGAAAGCTGGGCATGGAGAAAAATGGAGAGAATTAGCTGTGTTGAACGGAAAAAGAATGAGAAGGTGTTAGAAATGTTAGCAGTAGGAGAAAAAAGAAGAATTTTAGATATTGATAAGAGGAGAAAGAGGAACTGGTTGGGATATTGGCTGTGGAGGACGTGCTAGAGGGTATGGTGAAAGGAAAGAGAGAGAGGGAGAAAAGGAAATTGTAGTTGAAGGAAGATATTAAGAAAATTGCTACATTAAGACGAAGAGACTAGCTGAGGACCACTGTATATCGAGGTTTCTCAGTTGCAGCAAGCAACCAGCCGATAATGGCAGAATAGCTTTGGTGATGGTTATGATGATATGTTTAGCATATCGACAAAAAAGAGAGAAAAAATAAAATAATTATTATAATCAAAACTTAACATTTTAGAATAATTTAAGTGAAAACTAAAAACGACTCCTCTGTCTGTCTGTCTATATCTTTTCTATAAACTCAATTTGTATAAATACTTTTGACCTATACTAGAAATACAAAATAACGACATCAAACTACAAGTTATTTAAAATAACTGTATAAAATCAGTCTCACTTGTGAATATGGATTACTAGCATCAATTACAAACTTCGTTGGGTTAAATTTTAAATAATAATAATAATAATAATATGTTTCGTTAATCAGTCACTTTTCATTATTACTAAGCGCTTTCTGATATCGGTCATTTTCGATTATTTTTATATTTCTCTCCCCCTCCTCCCCAAGTTGCGGGGCTGAATTTGGGTTTAAACGGCATCAGAAACATCACTCTTCATCTTAGAGACACCGAAAACTATGGATTCGGCACTAATATCGGTCATTTTCAATAAATTTATATATCTCCTCCTCCCCCATGTTGCAAGGCACGGCATCGGAAGTGTCACTGTTCATCTCAATGACCTCGAAAACCATGAATTTGACATTGATAATAATGGTCATTTTCAATAATTTTTATATATCTCCTTCTTCCCCCTTCCCCAAGTTGCGGTGCTGAATTTGCATTTAAACGGGATCGGAAGTATCACTGTTCACTTTCGTGACCCCAAAAACTATGAATTCGACACTAATATTAATTTTCGATCATTTTTAGATATCTCTCCTCCCACCGCCAAGCTAGGGGCTAAATTTGGATTTAAACAGCATCGGAAGTGTCATTGTTTATCTCAGCGACCCCGAAAACTATAGACTCCACTCTAATATCGGTCATTTTCGATCATTTTTAAATATCTCTCCTCTCCCCGGCCCCTAAGCTCCATCGTCAAAGTGATATGACAGAAACCATCTCAGGTCCGAAATTCATCTATGTTGAAAATGTGATCGAGATCGGTTGGGTGCTTCAAGAGTTATTAAGTTTTATTTATTTTTGTACACTTCCTCTCCCCTCCTCCTATCTTTAGTTCTACTATCAAAGTGATATGATACAAAACACCCCAAGTCTGAACCTCATCTATGTTGAAAATTTCATTAAGATTGATTGGCTGGTTTTAGAGTGATGAAGTCACAAATACAGTCACTTATACTTTTATTTTTTACATATATCTCCCTCCTCCCAATCCTCTATGTTGCACCGTCAAAGTAAAATGATAAAAATCGTGAAAGGTCTGAGCTTCATCTATGTTGAAAATTTGATCGAGATCGGTCGGGTGTTTCAAGAGTTATTAAGTTTTATTTATTTTTATATATACCTCCCCCTCCCCTCCTCCTCCCCTAGGTTCTACCATCAAAATGAAACTATAAAAAACTTTCCAGTTAGGCACCTCATACATGTTAAAAATTTGATTAAGGTCGGTCTGGTGGTTCAAGAATTATTAAGTCACAAACTTAGTCACTTTTATTTTTATTTATTTTGATTTTTGTATACCTCCCCCTCCTCCTCCTCCCCCCATACGTTGCTCCTTCAAAGTGAACTGATAAATAACATTCCAGGCCCAAACCTGATCTATATTGAAAATTTGATCGATCTCGAGCTGGTGGTTCAAGAGTGTTCAAGAGATTGGGAGTCACAAGCATAGTCACTTTCAATTTTATAATATAGATTTACTGTTGTTGTGTAATGTTATATCGCTCAATCCCCGATGTGCCGTATACCTAAGGAGGCTAAAAATTATATGAATAAACAATTATTCAACGTATAAGCATCTGCCCATGAAATCAAACTTGCGGTCACATGCACTAAGTTTTTGTCAATGTCATGAAAATGTTATTTCGATATTAATTTTATGAGCACACATTAAAAATTTACAACGGATGCTTGAGTCTCATAGCCAAGGCCATACTCATGTAGTCAGCACCTATGGTGTACGGAATTACCGATGTTCAATACTACATTTCTCTTCAGTTTTGGAAGAAGAACACCACTAGTATGCTTTGAAATGAAATGAAGTATCTAGTTTAACGTCCCACAGTAATGCACCAACGCTAAGGGAGACGGTGGTGATGAAAAAAGACTGAAATGGTGGAATGAAGAAACTAGAAGGAAACGGAAAAAACCTAAGAAAACCCACGCACACGATGTTTGTCCACTAAAATAGCTTACATGGCGCAAGATGACACCTGTGTGGCTTGAGAACGAGCAATATCTACAGAAAACGCGAACAACCAATTCAGGAAACGATATACTGTAGCTATATGCTACAGGGGCAGATCGACTCACACGGATTGCATAATACTACTGGGAACACATTCACTCTAGTGTCACTTTTACTGAAGTCAAAATATTCAAGTAAAGATGTAATGAATTTTCTCCTTTTTTATATTGTATAAAAAAATTCAAGTAGTACCAGTACTTGTGCAAGACTCTTGCGCAAGAGTCTTGGTCTTGGTCTTGCAGGTATGGTCTTGGTCTTGGTCTTGTTCTTGCACACCTTGGTCTTGGTCTTGGTCTTGCACCGCTATTCGTGGTCTTGGTCTTGGTCTTGGTCTTGGTCTTGCATGCAAGACTCTTGCAAAAACTGCAAGACCAAGACTCTTGCGCTCATCACTATCCAACATGCTACCTGGTTGTGAAACGTTACACCGTCAACTTGCATAAGGACAGGGTGAACATGGGACCTCCACAGAGCGTCACAAGGGCGCGTATGCTGTATGAGTTCAAACTGGGATCGCTGCAGTGGGGCAGAAGATATGCCAGGCCTTTAGTGAGGGTGTCGTGACTACGCGGACAGTGCAGCCGTGTTTAACAAGTTTAAGGACGGTGACGAAACACTCGAAGACGCACCACGTGCCGGAGGACCAACACATGTACAAAATGAAGACCTTCAGACAGCAATTAAGGCGAACAGTGACCAGACATGTGAGGAACAGAGACTACAATTCAGTCAGTATGAGTGGAGAAACCATTTGGCAGCACCTCCATCAACTTGGGAAGCACCACAACTTGGGTCGATGAATCCCACATGATTTGACTCCGGGCCAGAAGGCAACTCGAGCAGACACCTGTGTTTCTTTGCTGTCGTCTGAGGAAGGAGCCATTTCTCGACAAGGTGTTGACATGTGATGAGAAGTGGGTCCTGTACGAAGCTCCACGGCGCCGTAATCATTGATTAGCATCCTGTGAGCCAATTACAAAACATCCGAAACCAGCACTGCACCAGAAGAAGGTCCTCCTGTGTATTTGGTGGACTGGTCGCGGCATCGTGCATCGAGAACTGCTACCAGTTGGTCAGAGAATCAATGCAATTGTGTACTGTCAGCAGTTGAGCCATGTTCAAGAAAATCTCAAAACTCTGGAGCCAGCACTTTTGAATCGCAAAGGAGTTCTCCTGTTACAGGACAACCCTAAGTCCCATGTGGAGAGGATGAGACGCGGGACACCATTCTACGCCTTGGATGGGAAACACTATTGCATCCGCCATACTCCTCGGACATTGCACCGTTCGATCATAACCTGTTCCATTCCTTGGAAAATCAACTTAGAGGACGCCAGTTCAAATCCCTAGTAGAGATGCAGAATGCACTTGATACCTTGTTCGCTTCACGGCCTCCTAAGTTCTACCGTAATGGAATCCATGGCCGTTCAGAACGTTGGCAGAAGGTCGTCGATGCTGATGGGGACTATTTTTGATCTTCCAGGTACGTCTTAGGTGACATATCGATGTTCGAAGGTGGTGGGTGAAAAAGCGACAGAACTTTTTTGGTTACCTTTATAACAACTCTAGTTTGGGACTGTTAATGTATGAGAGTTTAAGAGTATCAACATATTAAGAGTTTAAAGGTTGATTTGAAAATCAGGTTTAGCAGAACGTATTTATCATTGAAAATTGCATGTTCTTATTCACTGTTGCAACGTGAAATCCGGCCTCCCACTCCGTTCCTTTAGTTAATTGCTCTGACTAATCTCTCTCCTACAAAACGTCGCTCCATATTTCACTTTCTTATATAAATCTGTACTTCCTGTGACGCTATTTTGGTATACCTGTCTTCACGAATTTTTGTAGATCACGCAAATACAGGAATTTGCTATCAGAGCGTACTAGTTATTTGCGGATGTTCACATCCGACCTAATATTTTATAACATTCATCTCATACTAGGATTAATCTTTTATAAAGCAAAACTTAAATCTTAATCCTCTAGAACCAATTTCTTATGTTACTTCATCTAAGGGTTTTCAATCAACTTTTAAGGGTAGTTTTCTCCTTTTGTCTTTTTTCTTCAATCACTAGCCGAACCTGCGCTCTCTACACAGCGCATCATTCAGATATGAGCATGTACATATCCCTTTACAGACACAAGTGAAAGATGTCTTGATAAAAATCGGCAAGGGGTACCATAAAAGGGAGACTTTTTTCGATTATTTTTTCAATATCTCGCACAGTTTGCAAGATTTGAGCCTACTACCGGTTGGAGTTTCAAATTCATGTATCATCAGTGTTTTCTTTCTTCTTGCATGCAGTATGTAATAAGCAAATACGTTACATTCATAATTAATTATGTCAGTAATATATGATTTTCATTGGGCAAAACACTCTTAACAATAAAAAAATCATCTTAGCCTGGAGAAATGGTTGTCCTTCGTTTTTCATTATAATTTGGCCATGAAAGAAACGCTTGAGATATGCAACCCCTGTATACAAACATGTGGTATTGAATGTATAATTCGTAGGATATGATGCTTTACTTTTTTAAAATTTCGACACTTCCATTGTACCCCTAAAAAATGTAATAAAGAAATAACGGCCATTTTTGCCTTAGAAATATTCAATTACAATAGACAATCTACTCAAAATTTGGAATCGATTAGCGAAAACGGCACTTGTGGTTTTCGAGATCTCATTGTTGAAAGAATTGGAGACAAACTTATAAACGTTTCTTCACCACAAACATAGAAACCTAGCATTTTCATATACAAGGTGGCCCAAAAGTAGATATACACTCCTGCATTCATCACGTATAGCATTCTAGCTTATAGGTTTATTTGCTTCGGCTCTTCTGAGCTTAAGATATAAGTAAAAAAAGATATTAAGAACAAATAATAAAGAAATTAAGTCTACCTGATGGAACAGGTAACAATAAGAAATGATATAAAAAGCAATGAGTTTATCAGTACGGGACTGTATAGCTACACTGAGAAAAAACTGTAGGTGGCGTAGTTAAAAAGATAGGTTACATGCGCAATTCCTGTAGTTTTTGGACTTAACGTACAGCAGACGTATAACTGAGAACGCATGTTTTATAATACTTTGGTGTATAAGTGTTCCATCTATACGTACTTTCCGTATGAAACAATGTAGGCGGTCAGGATTTCACATACAAATGGACGTATATAACATATAGCTGACGAAGGTAACATAAGTATATGCATGTGATATACGGAAAACTGTTAGATGTCAGACATCCTGCAACGGCATGATGTAACATCTAAGGGCAGTGCCTATGTAGCATACGGATGACGTATGCTCCGTACTGATTCCTATAGTAAGCAAGAGGATACCATATATTTGTACAATATACCGCTGTCCAGAGAACGAGTATTTTCTCTGTGTACTTTTTTGATGTATAGACACATACCATCGCCTTCCTGACAATTTCTTTTTAAACCACATCCTGGTTAATTTATTCTATTCTTCCTGTCTGTAACACTGTTCTCTGCCTACTGATACATATTCACTGCCTCTCCACCGATTTTCTTCATTCTTTCGATCAGCTTTTCTTCATAATGTTTTTTTCGCCATTCCTATCCTTGATTTTATTGTTTGTACAAATATCATGTTCCTACCAATGAACTTCTAGGTGTCATTTATTCTTTTTTCCACGTACAACTTCCATAGATTATACAAGTTTATGCCGTCCAAATCACCATTACTTATGTTCTTGTGGCCAGTTCTTGTGTGTTTACTTTCGTGATCATGGTTTCGGGTTTGAATCTATGTGGGGCACTAAGAATCGGATAGAAACTTAACTAGTGGTTTGCATTTCACTTTTACACAACGGTTTCATTTGTATAATTCCTTGCTACGGACAAGGAACATAAACTCCTGTTATTTAACCCATCATGTCTTATTAAGATTTACTGAAATATTAACACAAAATAACTTCATGATATAAGGGAAAAATGTGTTAAGTCTATTTTTTTCGTATTATCAGATATAAAGTCATAACATTTTAGATGCTCCTTTTATTACATGAGAAAAATGTGTAATAACTTTTTAAAAAATCAAGAAAGAAAACAGATACGTGGAATGAACATATCAAGCGTTCATTAGAAATTAGTCTCGTGTAAACGGTTGGAGAGAAAACGTTCCTCTGGGCCGTTCAACGATCACCATTACAAGCTAGATTTATTAACAGCAGACATGTTACTGTTGAATCGAGCTAATAGCTTCTATGTTGAATTGAAACAGTCGAACCATCCAATTTGTCTAAATTCCATCAGACAAGATACCGCTATCATCACTAATGACCTGGCTTTTTTTCTTACCCTATTTCATGGAATGTGGACCCAGACATGAGACAGACTGAACACTCTCAGGCTTGAAAACAGAATATGAACAAAATAACTAACAAAAAATCATCATATGTATAAAAGCAGTACGTGATAATGATTTCAAGAGCGGAAGTAAACATTACACTCGAGAAGTAGAAAGATGGCATAAATGAACCTGAACTTAAAAGCGAAGAAAGAAATACAAAGCACAAGGTTATACTTTCTACAAGCTATTATCGCTTAGTGGTCTCAATTCTCCTACAGAGGCTCTTGTTTATGTCTTTAGGATGAAGTTAAGCCTCTCTGTTATTAATTCTTGAATGAGCACAATGTCTCGACCATTCGTTTTAAAACCTCACCACACACGATTTCTCACAATACTGTTACAAGCATTGGTTTCAGGATTGCTAACAAACTAAACAATACAACATTTTTCTTATGTTATAAAAGCTCAGACGATTCTCTTTTTCTTTAGGAAAATATATACAGAAGGAAAAACAAGACAGCAATAAACAGAAAAGAACAAAGAAGTGGTCAATAATATAATCAACGTCGTTTAACAACTACGACTTTGTCTACGCTTTACAAAGCTCATGCACCTAAGTACAGCATTCACCATGAATTCTAAGAAAAACTATTACGTGGTACTGAATTCATTCAAACATCTAAATGACAACGAATGTCAACAATTTTCCCGCAATGAATAAATAGAAACAAATTACAGTATATAATTATGTTATATATATGTTTTGTGTGGAAAATTATTTTTTATTATAGCACCTACGTTAGTTGTTTATGCTAAAAAAAAGTTCTTGTCTATTAGACATATTTTATTATAATATACTGTAAGTTCTGTAATTGATGGATAAAGGACCAAATGCGATGTTCAGTGCCCTTTACATTCATAATCATAGGTATTCTGCCATTATTGGTAGGTTACTTGCCGCAACTGAGAAGCTTCCATGCACCACGGTCTTCCGCTAACCTCTTCGTCTTCACGTACGATTTTTCTATTTTGATATTAATTGTAGTCTCCTTCGCTCTCTTCCTCTCTTTCCTGCCACCATACCCTCTAGCACGTCTCTCCTGGTACAGTTTCATCTTAACCAATGTCCCAACCAGTTTCTCTTTCTCTTCTTAATATCTGAAAGTGTTCTTTTCTCTTTCGCCATTTCCAACACTCTCTCATTCGTTTTCCGCTTGATTCAGCTACTTCCCTACATTCTTCTCCACATAAGCTTTTACAGGGTGTCTACTAAAATTCCAAAGTGAAATTTCGTGACCTTTTCCTTCCCAAACCATAAAATTTAGTAACATTTTCAAGAGCGAATTTGGGTGCGAATTTTCATGCATGTGATAGAAGCACTGTTTGCGATTTGGTAGCATCTAAAGCCGACCAGACATTTTTGGTGGTGAATTTTGGCGTTTTATAGAACAAAATTTTCCATTCTAACACATGGGCTGAAAAGTCCCGGGCCTAACACATAGATGGCGCTAGTTGTATTGCAGTCACCTTGTTTTCAGTGAATACTAACCTTCACAAGACAGCTGTGAGAATTTCATGATATTCTATTCATTCGTCTGTGAGTTATTGTGCTAAGAGTGACCCTACTTGTGTTAGTTTCAAAACAATGGATCAAAAACAATTTCGTGTTTTAATTTTACACTGCTTCTTGATGGGAAAAAATACCGTTCAAGCGAAGCAATGGCTTGAAAAGTGTTATGGGGACTCCGCTCCATCAGAAACAACAATAAAACGTTGGTTTGCTGACTTCAAACGTGGTCGTAGAGACACCGATGATGCAGAACGCAGTGGACGTCCAAATGAGGCAGTAACATCAGAAAACATTAAAAAAATCCACAAACTTGTTTTGAATGATCGAAAAGTGAAGGTGCGTGAGTTAGCTGACATCGTAAAGATATCAAAAGAACGTATTGGCTTTATATTGCATGAGCATTTGACTATGAGAAAGCTATGTTCAAAGTGGGTGCCGCGTTTGCTCACTGTTGACCAAAAACAAGAACGTGTTGATGCTTCTGAGCAGTGTTTGGCCATGTTTAAACGTAACAAACAGGACTTTTTGCGTCGATATGTGACCATGGATGAAACATGGATCCATCACTTCACTCCGGAATCAAAACGATCGGCATCTGAGTGGACAGCAACTGGTGAACCTCGTCCAAAGCGCCCGAAAGCACAACAATCGGCTGGCAAGGTTATGGCCTCGGTATTTTGGGATGTGCGTGGTGTAATATTCATCGACTATCTTGAGAAAGGACATACCATTAACAGTGACTATTATATAGCGTTATTGGAGCGTTTGAAGGCCGAAATTGCAAAGAAACGACCGCATATGGCAAAGAAAAAACTTTTGTATCATCAAGACAACGCACCGTGTCACAAGTCAGTCAAAACAATGGCAAAACTACATGAATTGAACTTCGAATTGCTCCCATATCCACCGTATTCGCCAGATTTGGCTCCCAGCGACTACTGGCTGTTCGCAGACCTGAAAAAAATGCTCGCCGGTAAGAAATTTCGCACGAATGAAGAGGTTATCGCTGCAACTGAGGCCTATTTTGAGGCAAAAGATAAATCGTTCTACAAAAGTGGTATTGAAATGTTAGAGCGGCGCTGGACTGATTGCGTTGCTCTTCATGGAGATTACGTTGATGAATAAAGCTAATTTTGAACCAAAAAAACGGTGTTTTCTTTGTTAGGCCCGGGACTTTTCAGCCCATGTGTTATACTTATATTTGCACAGATAAAAAAAATCGTGACTCAAAAGCTAAATTTCTTGACTTTCATGGCCGTTTTCTGATTTCGTGACTTTTTCATAACTTTTGTGACTTTCGTGACCGATAGACACCCTGTTTTAAATATTAGACTACATGAATATGTTTTGAAATAAAAACTAAAACAGATCAACTAATCAAGATACTTATAGTTTATGGTATTGATGTATAATCTGAATTTTTAAATCAAGAGAAAAGAGAGAAACTTTGGCAAAACCTGGCACACTTTTCCATTTGTGGAAAATTTTCTGATAAGTTTCTATATGACGTGGCATGGAAAGGTACTGTATTTCTATTTACAAAAGCTTTTGATATATGTATTGTCAGCATAATTAGCTTAAGGGTTGAATCTGTCGTTATAAATGCACAAGCTTCTTTAGTCCTGTTTGAAAAGCAGTGAAAGTTGATCACTAAGGGAGCAAGATTGCAAATCTTCTGCACTTTGCATAGTTTTGTTTTCTCCATTGAATCACAATGGTCCATTAATCAATTTTTTACCTCGCATAATAGTATATTAATTATCACATGACTCCACGTCAGCTAAAGAATAAGATGCACGACTTGTGCTGAGATACATCCATCGCTAAAAACATAACATCGCATTAACAGCGAATAAATTTCGCCACACTGGTCACTTCACAACAGTGGGAGGAGTAAAGAATTCGGTTTCAAGAATGGACCTCGTCTAAGATAAATATTATCTTTATCGCAGATTTGGAACTAAATATAATGTGTTTACGTATTACAGAGTCGCTAAAAATCCATTCATTTTTAATTAATAAATGTGGAATGGTTTTGTCAATTCGAGTTTAGTTTGACATGTGGAGAATATACACTTTTAAATACCACCGAAAATGGTACAAAATTGGTTGCACTTGTTAAAAAACTTACCGAGAGGAAATGAACGTGGATAGGCACTTTTTGGTGACCGTACAAACAAAAACTTTGTTTTACGCACTTCCAAAATAATATACGAGGTGTGGCAATATAATTAATTCTCTTAGTGTATGAGGCATAGTACCGTGAAGGTGAGTCATACAGTCATTCGCTGTAACTTCCAACACTTAACATAGAATATACACTTGACTGCGTCATAAGGCCAATTGATTTTGTCTTTATGGAATACCAGAGGAAATAATACGTACGTTAGGTTGTAGGCGGAAAATAAGTGACATGAATCTGGAACAGTGTTAAGTGTTCGCGACCCGGAAATGCATTCCACAACTTGGCAATTTTTTTCTCTTGACTTAGATCAATTGTAGGTACTTTGAGTTTTCTCCAAATGACAAATTGTCTTATAAGGAAACATAGGTCTACAGGTTAGAAGACTTTTGGAAGTGCAGGGCACCGCATCGCGACAAATATATTGCGCAATATTCTTTAAAACGAGTTCCATGTATGCAATATAGTAGGGGACAAACAACAAATAATACGGTAATGAATTCACTGCAGGTAAGAGTGGAGTGGAGCCCAATTACGTCAGTTAAACGACAGTTTCTGAAACAGGGGTAACGGAGTCTACGTTGCACAATATTGCATGCAGGACAATAAAAGACAAGCCATATGGCTTTAGATATGGACATGATTTGATAGAAGAAGACTGCGACAGGAGGAAGAAATTTTGAGAATACTGCTTACCAGATTAAATGACGACAAACGCTCATGTCTTTCACTGTTACTCTTGACGAAATCACCTTCAACGTATTCCGAAACGTAAATCGACACAATTGTCGAATTTCGGGAATTGAAAACTTGCACGAGTTCGAAACCTATGGAGGGGATAGTACCAAGTCAGTGCGTGATGTATCGTTTTCATGGACATTATTGGATCATTCCTCTTGATGCAGGACACCGTGAATGGTGCCACTTAACTAGTTGTGAACATTAAATGTCGGATCTTGAAAGCCCAGGATTTTTAATGATATCTGTTTCCAGCAAGATGGTATCCCATAGTCACTGTCCTTGAAGTGGCAATTATTTGACTATATTATATATATAGTCAAATATATAATAAGAGAGAGACTTGAGACAGGCTATAATATATATATCAGGTGTTGCAAAATAAGTGTTACAACTCTTGGGAGGTGACTCCTGCCACTGAGACAAGAAAAAAAGTTCTATTGAGCTTTCGGACGCCAATAGTTCGGAAACTATCCAACGTAAAGATGGCGGGTAAAAAATTTACTGAAGAAGTCATACCTGCTGTATTGAATTTTGCATGTTTCACAATCCTACCATGCACGCGCAAGGGATTCCCCAAAGGAACGTAGGGAGTCCCGGATAATCTGCCAAATGAAAATTGGTCTAAATGGATATGAATTGATAGGGTTTCTACCAGGTAATAATAATTCGTTTGAATTAAGTCGATATCTGGAACAAATACAAAATGGTGGACACCTTTCCTGTTGTGTGTGGTTGCATAATCGCCAGGTACGGATGCTGGCCAACAGTGACCTTCTGAGTATTAAGTGTAGCGAATTTGTATTCAAATGCTCTAGAAAGACATCTGAAGTGTTGGTAGAGCACAAAAGATGAAGCAAGGTGATTCACATGTGTGGAAACACTTAACGAAAAATGCCTAGAAATGCACTCATACTCAGTAAACATGAGTTCAAAGCGTCGGAAATGTAAGGATTAGCGCCAAGAACGTGAAAGCCATTGTAAATTCACCAATAATTTTCCATCAATCCGATGCAATGTGATCTGCACAGTTGCATACCAATAGGGATGCAACAACTGAGGCCAAGTTGAAATTGTGAAAGGGGTAAGAAAATGTGTAAACTAAATGAATGCTACTAGTGGGATCGCATGATCAATATTGAAATGTGGCCAATGTGTGTGTTGATATCGACATGTAGCTAATGGACAAATGTCAACATGTCCCACTACTGATGGAACACCGTCCCACGTGCGAAAAATTGAAAAATAACTACTCGGATCTTGAATCTGAGGCCGTGGGCTCCTAGTAGAATTGGAAACTGCTACTATGCAAGCGAAAGCGAGCGCTCTAGCCCTGAGGCTTCGAAAGAGCCTCACTTTCTCTGTATTCATTTCTTTGAGGGGGTACCCACTGTTTGGCAAGCACTCTTGTACAGCCTCCCGACATGCTTGTGTGTTTCATTTTGTTATTCCTACTGCACAGTTGTAAGAGCTTTAGGGCGTTCCTATTTCTCATATCGTTTTATTTTCCATATGTATGGTCTTTCAGCAGTAGTGCTACATGTGCCAAATCGGTTCATTTTCGTCTTTGTCTTGGCATGTGCACTGTGTGTAAGATACGAATTTCTGGAGGTGTTTTCCTATATTTCGAGTGTTTTCCTATATGTCCCAGAAGACGTGGGACATGATACAAGTTTGTTATTTTCACGCTCTATCAGAATTTGAACCATGGATTAAGAGATTTCTTTTCATATTTGTCGACTGTGGGACAATATCCCAAACAAAGAGGAACATTGATACAATCGTGTTCTAGTTACGTTCTACCAAAAAGTGCACCAGATGTAATAACAGAATATACAACGTTATTTTCCTAGTTTCCGCACGTGGGACGGTGTCCCAGCAGTAATGGGACATATTGACATTTGTCCATTAGCTACATGTCGATATCAACACACACATTGGCCACATTTCAATATCGATCATGCGATCCCACTAATGACATTCATTTAGTTTATCCAGTTTCTTAGTGAGTCCCCTTGCATAATTTCAACTTGGCCTCAGTTGTTGCATACTTATTGGTATGCAACTGTGGAGATCATATTGGATCGGATTGACGGAATATTATTGGTGAATTTACAATGGCTTTCACGTTCTTGATGCTATTCCTTACATTTCCGACGCTTTGAACTCATGTTTACTTAGTATGAGTGCATTTCTGGGCATTTCTCGTTACGTGTTTCCACACATGTGAATCACCTTGCTTCATCTGTTGTTCTCTACCGACACTCCAGATGTCTTTTTAGAGCATTTGAGTACAAATTCGCTACACTTAATACTCAGAATGTCACTGTTGGCCAGCATCCGTACCTGGCGATTATACAACCACACACAACGGGAAAGAACGTGTCCACCATTTTGTATTTGTTCCAGATATCGACTTAATTCAAACGAATTATTGTTACCTGGTAGAAACCCTATCAATTCATATCCATTTAGACCAATTTTCATTTGGCAGATTATCCGGGACTCCCTACGTTCCTTTGAGGAATCCCTTGCGCGTGCATGGTAGGATTGTAAAACATGCAAAATTCTATACAGCAGGTATGACTTCTTCAGTGAATTTTTTACCCGCCCTCTTTACGTTGGATAGTTTCCGAACTATTGGCGTCCGAAAGTCATTTTCCCACGCTTTCGGCACCTTGTAGATCCGAAACTATGTCCGATAGCCGAAAGTTCAAGAGATTTTTTTCTTGTCTCAGTGGCAGGAGTCACGTCCCAAGAGTTGTAAACTTATTCTGGAACACCCGATATATATATATATATATATATATATATATATATATATATATATAGAGAGAGAGAGAGAGAGAGAGAGAGAGAGAGAGACTTGTTACAGGGAATCCATATTCTGCGCCACAAAGTCCTCAGACCTCAACGCCATGTGATTACTGGATACGGGGGCATATCAAGATGAAGGCACATCCAAAGAATGACAGGCTTGGAACACCTAAACAAGATAAGTAATTATTGACATCCTAATAAGAACCACCAGAGCGCAATTTTTGGACTGAGAACAAGATTATAAAAATGTTTGGACGTGAGTGATGTTCTACTGGAATTCTGAGATGAACTCAGCTACATCAAAGATAACATCCCAAATTTCTTCAGCGTAACGAATTTATTTCCTTCAACTATACCTATTACTTTAAAAATTACAGTCTTGCAAGCCCTTTTAAGATCTGCAATCTGAACATAAATAATCGAAGAATAGTGGAAAGTGTAAAAGCTAACATATACCCTAGAAAGTTCAGGGCAACTACTTACACGAAATGAAAGTGTGTTATTGTATGAAACTACAATAAATATTGCAACGCTTTATTAAATAAACAGAAAAGAAAAACAAAACATTAGTTCCAAAAGCATTTATTATTGGAAAGTCTCTCCATAATGTAAAATAATAATTCTAGAAGATGGTCGACCTAAGAACTTTCAACCACATCCTTTTAGCCTTAAAATCCAGCTATTTCAATTCCGCCTACTTCTTCCGCAAATAAAATAGATGTTATATTTGCATGGACAAATAAAAATATCATCTACATTATTTAAGTACAACTTACACGCATCTGAACATAACAAAAGGAAAGAATTTTAAGTCACGAATCTTGTAACCAGTTAACTTCTTTCTTTTTTTGTTTCAAGTTGTTGCTTGTACGGATATCTGTACACGTATACTTATTCTACGAGGCATAGCCAATCATATTTCACGAATATGAAGATGGGTCGAAGCAAATGATGTAACCTGCTGCCTAGAAATATCTTCATTCAATCATATCCTTATTCTTATGCGACAAACTTTCATCTCTCTCTTTTTTTTTTCTATTTAATCCTCCCATTCTGTGTTGATTTCTCTCCAGGGTACCGAAAACTATACGGGATTATTAATGACTTATTTGAGATACTTAGATAATGAGAATGATGATATATACTCAAACAAGCAATCGGAAGTATTATTTACAACTGTTCTAAGCAACTTGTATATAACATAACTTATTACGAGGTTTAGATTACAAAATAAACAATAAAGCCTAGAAAGTTTTCGTGTTACAGAATTTTATATTTTAGACTAGACTAACGGATATCTAAATTTGATTATTTTATTTACTACGCAAAACTTAACTAGAAATTTCTCTACTGTGGAAAAAGTCGTTCTTCATTGCTTTTTAAAGAGTAAATCTTTATTGTAAGAATAAACTATTGTTATTGTTGTATTTAAACACCGAGACTGTACGAGACGAGGGCCTCCAGTTTAAACATGGAATGCGTTTTAATCTTAATGTTCTTTCACTGGGAATCGAACACAGGATCACGTGCACCAAAGGCACACGCGCTAGCATCTAGACCAGCGGAAAGAGCTACAAAACATACAAGAAAGGGTCCACATATTTTTGCCCTCGTATAGAAATGTTTTAGCTATTTATATGCAAATATGTACGAAATGTGACAATGACCGATAAGACTAATGTGTACATTTTATGCTTCTAGGTTCAAAACTGTTGAAGGTATGGCGTCTGGAAAGAGTGAAAGTGTAGAAGTGACAAAAGTGGAATATCGCGCGGTCATAAAGTTCCTCCATCTAAAGAGGATGGCAGCCAAGGACATCTATGCAGAGATGAAAACTGTTTATGGCGAAAAGTGCACACATGGAAGACAGAGCTGAAATGTGGACGGATGAGCTTGGGGGACGAATCTAGATAGGGAAGACCGTGTTCACAAATTGATGATGACATTGCTCGGATTGATGACAACATGGAACTCCTAGTGATGGACGACAGACGAATAACCATAAATACTTTTGTTAGTGAGTTGAAGATTTCCCATGGCTCAGTATCCACTATCATGATCACCTACACCTATCCAAAGTGTCCGCACGGTGGGTTCCCAGGTTACTCACTCCTTTCAAAGACAGCAACGCGCTGGTTGTGCATCGGAAGTGTTGGCTTTCTGTGAACTCAATGAGAACGACATTCTTGATCGTCTCGTGACAATGGATGAATGTTGGGTATATCACTTTGACCCAGAGACTAAAGTGATGAGTAAACAGTGGAAACACACTAGCTCCCGTAAATGCTTTCAGTTTTCTGGGATTGCAAAGGCGTTTTTCTTACGGATTACTCAACTTATGGGCATAATGTGACTGGAACATATTACAGAAGTCTGCTGGAAAAGCTTCAAGATACTCTAAAGGAAAAATACTGTGGCATCCTCGCCAAAGGTGTTCGCCTGTTAGTTGACAATGCTCCCGCCCACAAAGCCCAGGGAAAAATGATCTTCTCCAATGTCTAGGATACGAATTGCTTCAATATCCTCTATATTCATCTGACCTCACGCCGTCAGATTTCTTCTTGTTTCCAAAACTGAAACAATATCTGAAAGGACTGCGTTTTTCTTCAGATGCGGAGGTCATTGCTGCAGTGGAGCACTGGTTTTCCAGCCAATCTCCAAAAAGGGGCTGTGGAAGCTGAAAGACTGGTTGCAGAAATGTTACTCTGCTTGGTGACTATGCAGAGAAAGACTAATCATATGTCTGCATTTGTCACTTCTCCCTCAACCCTTTCATGGTGAGGACAAAAACTTATTGACCGACCTGGTATTTATAACAATATAGATAACCAATCGTCTCATGATTTACTTTCGTACGCCAGAAATTCAAGTTCAGCAACTCCAAACCCTACCTTTCATGACAAATACTCGAAACCAAAGGTATCACAGGCTCTCTGGGTGGTCGCGGTGGCTCAATAGTAAGAGCATTCACCTGTGGTGCGTGGAGATAATGGTTCGATACCAGGTCGTGCGGAGTGGGCATTATGATAGCCAAATACCGTGTGTTAGGGCTTTCTCGGGGTTCTCCTACTTCCTTCACTCCACCATTTTATTCATTATGATAATTACCGTCTCCCTTAGCCTTGGTGCACAATCATGGAATATTTAAATAGAAATTTTACTTTAGTTGCAGAAGATATGAATTAATACAATAGTTGGAAATTATTTATAAAGTGGATTCTATTTCCTTTTGCTAATGATTATGCTGCAAGTAAAACCTGTGAAAGGCGTTATCAACAGAAAACAACGCAATCCTGTCCAACTAATTTGACATCCTTTATACATATCGCCGCCTGTCTTTTATATAAATAATGAGCCAACAGACCGGAAGTCATCTCCCCTTCGAGTCAACGACCTCCGAAATCGATTCCTAAGACGGACAGTTGTACGAAAGCCACCCTTTATAACACTCAGTCAAGCTTTACGCCCTTGTCTTCTGCGACTCGTGTTTCACTCCCTTTCCTAGCAACTAAATAAATACTGTATAACATGTTGTGCAACACGAATGGGGAGAGAAAACATAACAAAATCAAATAGCTCTGGATGTAGTAAACACAGCGACATCCTTGCATGATATTTTGCCTCGTAAGTCAATTTTTAAAAAAAGTCAGGAGTTTAGTTCATTTTCTTCAAACATATTTCGAAGGTAGCTACGATTCTCACTTTTTTTGTATACCATAAAAATTTCGTATTAATTTTCGAAAAATCTATTAGCAGGATGGATAAATGAATGATTGTAGTAAAGTATCTGGAAATATTATTTTCTAAATTTTTAGAAAGTTTTCCTAACATTTTTGGAACTTTTTTTAGAAGAAAATATAATTGCACCTTACATACAATTCTAATTCGTTGCTATCAGAGGGGGCACACGATCGCTCAGTAGTAGAGCGCTTATCGCTAGTTTGGGGTCCCTGGTTCGATCCTCGGACAAGTTTCTGATGAACAACATCGTGTCCGTGAGTTTTTTCAGGGTACTCTTGTTTCCTCACACGTTGTCATTCCACCAACAATTATTCCATCATTTGCTTGCCTTACTCACCCGTCTCCCTTAACCTAATGAAAGGGCAAAATCGTGGAACGTTAAACTGAAAATTTTCGTTTCGTTGCTACCAGACTATGACGCATTATCAATAATGCAATGGCGGCTAAATAATGACGTACTCTTTCTTCATGAACTACTGCATGAAATATCACTTGTAATTCCTTACTTCTAAAACTGTAAGTACAATTTTTCTCAAACAGAACATAATTGCAGAGTTCTAATTTCCTTTACTGTAACAAAAAAAAAAAAAAAAAAAAAAAAAAAAAAAAAAAATCATGTGAGATTCGTTTCACGGTAGTCTTCGAAACTATGAAAATTAAATACTGAAACCAGAAGAAGTAGGTAGGAATAGAAGATGGAACTTGTTCCATGGAAGCTTATGACAATTTAAAACTTGGCGGAAAGAAAAGGCGGAAAGAATAGTCACGGTAGCAATTGTTAAAATAAAAAGACAATATCTAAAAATCTCTAAAGTTAGAAGGGAGGAAAAAGGGCGGGGGTTGTAATTGCTAAAATAACATGGTCGTATCTTGAAATCCCTTAAGAAAAAAGACAAATTAGGAAAATGACAAATGCAAGGCCACAGGCCGAGCTAAGAGGATAGCGTATGTGCCTTTGTCGTGGGAGATCAGGGTTCGATTCCCGGCGGGAGCTCATGTGGTTCAGATTCCACGTTAAGCTGTAGGCCCACGTCTCATATAGCCTCGCTGGTGAAAGGGACGCTAACTAAAAATCAAATCCGAACATAAACACAGAATTGTATTTGTTTTGGGTAGATCCAAAAGACGACACACCATCCAATTATAAACGACCTCGAACTCGTATTAATGGCAATATCATTTATTATTAGTAACTAATTAACTCAGTTCTTCAGAAGTCTTACGCAAATTATTCGCAAACGACCTGTCAGCATTAAGATTGCAAAACATGGACTATTTTTTTTCAGTGAATTGTAAAATGTGATGATGATCTGTGAATAAAGACAGATTCACTTCAGCATTTACCTCACACTAAATAGCCTTTTATCACGCGAAGTGGAAGTAGTGATTGCCACTTGGGAAAAGGGAAATATTGCCTTTGTCAATTGCCTAACACCGAATCGTACCAACTATTACTATGATATCTTTTTACAATTTCTAGGTCAACTACACTTACCCAAATTGTTACAGGGGACATATAGTCTCGTTGCTGCCGTCCCCATTAATCCCCCCCTACCAAATTGTTACAGTAGTAATGAAGAAAACCAGGGATGCATGACAAAACCCACAGTTGAGACTAGCAAACAAAAATAAACTAATAATTATTAATTTAAAAAATAAAAATAAAAAAACGCAATAGGTTTGCCCATTATCTGGTCCTTTTACTTTACATAGAAAAATTCCAGTAAATTATATACTTTTGAAGTCATCTCCCTTTCATGTGATATCCAAGTCAAAAATGCTTTGATATTTGACTTTTCTGTTTCAAAAGCATGGTATTTAGCCACTACCATTTAGAATTTTACGTATACTTCATAATATCTCTGAAATTATGGCGAATCTATCCGTATGCCATTCACCAAATTCTATCAAAATATTTATGTCCTCCTTGCGAATTTGCATTTCAGCAATATAGCGCTTAGCGTTCGCCATATTGAGTTTTACACGACTGACTATACTATGATTACAATTCAGGACTAGAATGAATTTATCGACATGTCACTCATCAAATTTTATCAAACTATCTGGGTCATTCAATTTGAATTCATCCAATATCTTTTTTTCAAGAGCATTTAGAATTTACCTTTTGCACGTATGTTTGCTCAAAAACGGGATCCTACATGCGATTTTGTCCGACGTCTGGCAACACCTCCGGAATTTTATGATTTTTTGCATGTTAGCGATAATAAATATTTCAGACACCAATCATCACCGAACTGAGATACAGTGCGTTTGGTTCAACTTAAATACGCGATAAATTAAATATCTTTTACGATAGTAAAAATAATATCAATTCTTGTAATTTATGTCTGTTACAGACACGTTAGAGACTTCAATTTCCATGTAATTATGAAAGAGGGCTGTAATGTCTCACAACTGAAATTTTGGCTGGCGATTATGAACCACCAATAAGATTGTATGGACAATTGGGAAGCACACTATGAACTGCCAATCCTTACTATTTTACAAAGTCCGGAACAGCGCGAAACTGAAAATACGCAAAAACTTTTAAAAGCTAATATCTCTATTAGGCAAAAAGAAAAATCAAATATGCTGAAGTCAGCCATTTCAAACTCCTCCTAATGAGAAAACATTAACGGGAATTTGAGATTTCAAGATTGGAAGGCAATCATTAACAGGGTCAGGTATGCAGATGATACGATTATAGATAGAACCGAAGCACTACAGGACATGATTGACACTAAGAAACTATATGGAATGGAAATCAATGTCGAAAAATCAAGTCATGAGAATATCCCGTGGGAACGCACCTTTACGAATCAGAGCAAAACATAAAAAACTTGAAGGGGTCGATCATTTCAAGTATCTGGGAAACATTTTGACGAGAGATCCTTACTGTACCAAAGACCAGGTCAAGAATTACCATAGCCAAAGAAGTATTCACCAAGCAAAGTTTAATATTAAGCCAAGTCAAAAATGGCCATGTTTTTAAATATTCAATTAGAATTGGACAATCTACGCAAAATTTGCAATCGATCAGTGAAAACGTCATCTTTCTAGAGCCTGTAGTTTCCGAGATCTCATTGTCGAAAGGATTGGCCACAAACATATAAACGTCCACAAACACAAAGTTTAAAAGAACTCCCAAGATGGAAGCACAATTTATTTGCATTGGTTTTGGAGAAGGCTTATTAAAATACACAGCTTTGAACAATAATTCTAAAAAATAAACTTTATGAAAAAGGTTTATTTATAAATAATTTAAGGGCCGCGGTGGCTCGTTCACCTCTGGTGCTTGGGGTCCCGGGTTCGATCCCAGCCCCCGCCAAGTGAACTTTGTGATGGACAAACACCGTGTGCGTGGGTTTTCTCGGGGTTCTCCCGTTTCCTCCCACTTTCTTCATTCCACCATTTCACTCATTTCTCATTATCACCGTCTCCTTTAGCCTAACCGGCATTACCGTGGGACGTTAAACTTAAAGATTTCATTTTAAATAATTTATTTAAAGTACACATACTTTAAAATATTTGTCTTTGTTAAACATGAAATCACAAATGACCGCAAATCAAAGGTTTGAAATCAAAAGTTAGAGGTTGGAGCTTAGGCGTTTTTATTGCTACGTGATAGATAATAAGTGTATGACATAGGAGCAAACTTTTGCAGTAAAACTCAGGAGAAAGAGAACAGGTTGAGCAAAAAAGGGGAGAAACGAAGTAGATGGAATGGAACAAAACAAGGTTGGCAGTGTTCGATTAGTTATGAATGCACGAGCAGTATATCTACAAAATCATCAACTACGCCTTGTTTGCCCGCCACACTGTCTTCCAGCAATGGCACGTTTGCTACCACCCTCTTGCTTTCGTTCTGTAAGAAAGGGTTACTGTGAATCTAACGAACTGACTCCACAGCAGCCAGTTGGAAATGACTGTTTTACTTAATGTCCCACAACTAAGAGAAAGTGTGATGCTGACATGGATAATAATAGCGTACTAACGAATGCGGAAAGAAAATGGAAAACGACAAAACTTACGCACATTGTGTTTGTCCATCACAAATCCCACTTGAATCGAGCTACAGGTGAGCTTTACCACGGTTTTGTAATTGTTTTTAAATCTAGGGAAAGGAAATTAACCTACCTCCCATGTCTAGAAAGAAATTATATACACACTGAGCCCCTTTAAATGTGTAAAAATAAGTGCAAACCGATCCCTTTCAGTCAATGAATAACTACGTACAATATCGTATCGACTGATAGAGAGTGGAAATATTAAACAGTTTCCTTATTCCAAACTGTACTTGTTTCAGAGACCGCGGTGGCTCAGTGGAAGAGCGTTCACCACTGGTGCGTGGGGTCCCTGGTTCGATCCCAGCTCGCGCCAAATGAACCTTGTGGTGAACAACCACCATGTGCGTAGGTTTTCTCGGGGTTCTCCCGTTTCCTCCCCCTTTCTTTATCCGCCATTTCATTCTTTTCTTATCACCACCGTCTCCTTTATCCTAGCCGGTATAACCGAGGGTCGTAAAACTTAAAAAATTCATTTTTTTTCCACATCCAATAATTGGAATTTATCACTTATCGAATTCAGCGGGAAGGGAAGAAAGGCGGCGGCAACAATAGACTTCAAAATGTCGAATTAGTTTGGTTGGAGTGGAGGGCTAACATTCAGTATTTCAAAAACGCAGTACAAACACAAAATAATTTACCTTTAGTACAATTCAACTTATATGAATCCGAGTGTCCAACTACTGAAAAACTGAGTGTTTCGGTTTCTGGATATGTATTTTAATTTGTAAGAATGCAGAGCAAGTCTGAAATATTAACCTGGTAGACAAAAAAATTTATAGCAGCAGTAGACGAGCTATTTTTACTCCTATTTCAATGTCATATTTTGGAATCAATGTCGTACAATGGAAGCAGTGGAAGTATGGCCTACATTTCAACTTCCTCGTTAGATACATCTTTCGACCGTATGTCTTTTACGTCGAGTGCGGTATTCTTTTAAGTCGTCTACGTGACGTATGGCAAACCTCACATATGTACGGCTAAGAATTTGTTTCCATCACCTGTATATTTGTTCTCACGAGAAGAATGTTAATGGTTTGTGTTGTATTTAACATCTCTCTCGCCTTTCTCTTCCACTCAAATACAGACATCACACACGCATAAAAAGAAAGAAAAAGAGGAAGCTCCATTTTAAAATGTCTGCATGGATTCGGAGTTTTCTTCCCCACAGTCTTAGAGGAAAGTAACGATTGTAAGAAAATGTGTTTTTTTCTAGCAATCTAATGTTCATCGGTTGTACACTTTCACAGTGAAATAGTTAACACAACTCGAATTCCTTTTTCCGTTGATATATTTTAAGCTGTTTAACGTCCCGCGTTTATGTTCCGAGGCTAAAGAAGATTGATAATAATAAATAATTAAACAAATGGTGGAATGGCGAAACTGGGAGAACCGCGAGGAAACCCTCGCACCAGTGGCGTCAGAAGTATTTTTCAGCTGGGAGGGCAAACTGATTTTGAACTACTGTCTTCAAAATAGACGTGGGAATGTGACATAGGTAAGATAATACGAATATATGTTCGTAATGTAAAATGGTTGGACAATAATAATAATAATAATAATAATAATAATAATAATAATATAATGCAGCTATAAACAGTTTCATGAAGGTAAAATTTCCATCTATGAGAAGCATCTTGGTTTACATCTTTAAGATGAATAAATCCAGTGCCAGTTTTGTGCTGGATTTTGGTATGGTGCAAACATTTTCAACCATTTAAATCAAAGTTAAAAACATATAAAAATAGTAAAAATTGTACTACTTACAAAAAAATGCCTGTTTGTAACTACAATTTTTACCATTTTATATACATATTTTTAACTGTGTTGGAAATACCCATACGGACATTGTTCGTACAATGGAGTCCACTTTTCTAATGTGCTCTGAATTTGTCTGTGGCCCTTTTCCAGTTCTTGAACTGTATGGCTAGAAAAGCCAATTCAGCTTCTTGTATCAGCATTTTACTTGTCAAATGATATGCCATATACAATCAAAACACAAAACAATTTCTGACTATCATAATGTAACCAGGGAATGAATGAAACCATTCCTCGCGATAAGATCGGCGTCCAGTTCGTGAAAAATTAAAATCCTTAGTCGGCTGAGTTTTATTTTCTAAAAGAGGAATTTCGAACTTTTTTCCTTGATCGGTTACACAAGATCTTCCGTCAAGTTCTTTAGGCAAGTCCTGTATGGGAGTGTTGGGGATTTTTGTCGCCAATTTGCCTGACGCTTTGCTCAATTGCTGCTTGGAGGTGCTCGTGGAATCCGGTACTTCAAGTCACGCATATTGCAGAGAATTCTGAGATGTATTTTGTTATGAACTTTCTGTACCAACGCTGGCACTGGCTGTTGGTGAAGTTCTTTCATAAACACCAGGAAGAGTTGTATTTTTCGATACTTTCTTTGTTGATGATGTTAACCATGTGTCAAGAAGGGTTCTTTTTCGGTTAGACATAAAGTAAGGAATAAAGTAAGAAATAAAGTAAGGAACACATGCGTAATATATGTATTTCCTTGCAACCCTACATAAACAGCAAACGATTTAGTAACGCAAAGTTAACTCTTTTATTTCAATGTCAGACTGATTTACAGATTTCAGCACTGTCTCCTACATGGCCTAAGTGAACGTTAGGTGATTTGGGTAGTTAGGGAATTCAAGCGATCGTTAATGCGTAAACTGAGTGCTCCTTCCGAGAACTTAAGCAGTGTTCATTTTGCTTTCTGTTGTGCTGGTAAAGCAATACAAATCCAAAGACAAAGGAATCCAAACACAAAATATCACGTGAACTAAAATTTCAACTCTGTAAATAATAATTGTGCGCTGAAAAATCGTTGCTAAGGTTCGCCAACTAGTAATTAGACCATTGACTTTGTGGATGGGATAGGATTTGAATTGTTATGGGCCCTTCAGCAAGTTAGCCCTTCACGTGACTAAGGGATGACGTCCCTCGGCGTGCACACAACACGGAAAAGGAACAGAGAAAGGAAAGGAAGAAGTAATTAGAAGAGGAAGTCACGGCCCGTAAAGAACGTACCATCCCAGCATTTGCCTGAGGGAAACCGTGAAATAACCTGTCACGATGGCTAGTCTCGGGGATCGAACTTCGGACCTCCTGAATGCGGATCCGTAATGCTACCACTGCGGCAAGGCTGCTCGTTCTTGACTTTGTGGGGTTGATAAACTAATAATAATAATGTTTACAATATTCTATAATCACAAATCATTGAGTTTACAGCAAACAGAAAACTATTTAGAGAAATACCTATATTTTGATTTTAAATCCAAGAAATTAAACATAAAGAAAACGTTTCTAGCGTGTTTTAAAATTTAGAAGAGCTGTCACATTTGTTTTTTAAAAAATATTGTTCATGTAGTGTATCTTTTCAGGGGTAAAAGTGAGGGGGTTTCAGGGGTAAAAGTGAGGGGGAACCCGACGGGACGCTGTCTCCCCACCGTCAAAAATATGTACGGCGTCCCCGCAGTTCTTAAAAAATTATAATGGGCAAAGATAGGCAAGAGACGGCGTGACGTCATGCCGCTACTTATCGTCCCTTACCTTCTCAGATCGAATTTTGCCCCTGGGGTAATATGAAGAAAATAAATTGATTGTTAGGACAATCTGTGCTTCAAAACATTATACCGCATTTGCATAAAAAAAAAAGTACATAAACACGGAGAAAACAAAATTCATGAAAGAGGAACACCAACGCGGTTACTGCACTAACTCAACTACGAACAAGTATACTAAACTGTATTGTATATTGATGGTAATTTTTATTATTTGTTTGTGGTTGATTGTGATTGGATACCCTTAGAGAGACGAAACAGTCTGGAAGGAGTGAACCACAACAAGTAGTAATGTCAGATTCTTATTCTTATTATTATTATTAGTAGTAGTATTACCTAACCAGGATATTAGTGCGGTTTTTGGAGGATGGCGCTGCTGTTGCGTTTACATCAGTTTCTATGTAAGCGCGGTGGGAGAGGGAAGTGCAGAGCGTCACTCTGCAGCGTATCCAACGATTTTTGAAAGTTGCAGTTTACATGTTATTAAGTAGCTTATTTCTTTGCGCTTAATAAAGAACGCCATAAACTATATAGTAGTTATTGAATGCAAGAATGGTTCATCATTCCTGCAATAATGCAGATGTATTGTGTATAATGACATATGCACGGAAATTAACAATTTAAAAACAACATAGCACGTAAATGTGTATAAAATTGATTACGTTTTATTCGATTTCATTATAGAACATGTGACAATCGCCTAGAAGCAATTATTATTACATATGTAAATTATGTACAATCAACTCGATATTAAAATTTGAGTTAGCCAGAACACAATTTCATTTTTTTTAATGAACATCTTTACTTTGCGATTCAAGCAGCTTCGATCGCAGGTAACGGAAGGACAACTTTTGTGGACAATAGATCCCGTTTCTTTCTGTCCTCGTGGCCCACACACAGGCTGAGCAATTAACAGAAATTCTTATACGAGCCATACACTGACGTATTTTTCCGCCGTAGCCATAAAATTTCTTGCGCTAGTCTTGTTAGCAGCTGTCAATACGTTAGTGTATGGGGCCTGGCGTACGTTTACGTACCGAATTTTTATACGCTGGAAAAGTCTGGCTGCTTTTAACTTCGAGCGTAAATACGGCGCGTAAAAACGGCTCAGATGAAAGGGTTTTCGAGCAGCAGGTGGTCTCTTGCCCTTTCCACGGCCTTCTCCCTGGTCTGGTCTTATTGTTTTCAGAAGAGAAAACCTGTTCTTGTGTTGTCCTCGCGAATCGTTGCTGAGGTTTGCTGGTAGACTCACCAGAAATCATCATTCCAATCTAGTTTCAGTCTTTCCATACAAGATACGATTTCGGCTAAACTAATATTTCCTATTGCACAAAGCGAGACATTATTTCCTAATTAAAATTCATAATTAATTTTGAGTGCACAGAGAAAAAGGTATTTAAATCCAATACTTCCTAATCTGAATTCGCAAATTATGAGAGCTCCTCCGTGGCTATATAGTCAGCGTACCCGTCCTCTGTGCGGGGCGCCCTGTTCGATTCTAGGCGGGAGCTCATGCAGTTCGGGTTCTACTTCTCATATAGGCTAGCTAAACTTATCGAACCTGATGCCTTTCGACTAGGAATTTAAGATTTAATTTAATATTTGGACATTAGTTTTTTTTTTTTTCACACAGGTAAAGGCGCATATAAAGATGAAGTCACACCTTTAGAGTTACCCATGTTGTGATACTGAAATGAAATCTTTGAGTTTAACTTCCCACGATTATGCCATTTAGACTAAAGAATACAATAATTAAGGCAAGTGAATGATGATGAGAGAATTGGTGGAATAAAATTTGGGAAGAAACGAGAGTACGGACATGATGTTGCCCACACAAACTTATTTGCACGGGGATTGAACCAGGACCCCACGCACCAGAGATAAGTGCTTTAACACTGAGCCGCTGTGGCCCTCTGTTGTGATATTTTAAAAAAAGCATGACTGTCAATAGCATTTGACCAATTCTTGCCGAATTGAAAATTATCTATAAATCATATGTTGCCCCCACTATTGAGTATTGTTCTCCTATCTGGTCTATGGCCTGCCCTACTCATTTAAAAAATTAAATTCCGTAATTAATTTCTTTTTAGCCATTGTATCCTACCGAGTACCTCACCTCCGAACACTTCCAAAAAATAACGTTTTAAAATCCCTCAATATCAAACCTCCCCTAGTGAGAAACAAAATTTCTGACCTAATATTTTTCCAAAAAATTATAAATGGCCACATATCATATGAACAGTTGTTAAGTCAGATCAATTTTTGCGTACCCGCGAGAACAACACGGTCTAGTGATCTCTTTTACACTCGAGCTGTGAGAGTTAATATTATCCAAAGGTCCCTTCTAAACAAAATTAGATCAGTACCTATAATCAGTTACCAGAAACTGTAGACGTTTTTTCAAGTGAGTATACTTTCAGATCATCTATAAATAAGCTATTTTTGTAATGTCGCTGTTGTCTTGTACCATCTTGACCTCAAATTATTAAATTGTTATCAAATTGTTAAAATGTTTCAGAGTAAAATGGCCTAGTGCTGTATCTGTAAGTTTAAATAGTAGTAATCCTGACCTTGAACAAGATACTATCCGATATTTCCCTGATAACACGGAGCAAATAATTGAGTTTGAATATCGAAATTCGATGACGATTCTTGTTATTTTGACAATGTGCTGCTTGTTATTTTAAATACTTTCTCAACTTTACAAGAATTTATAGCGAAATAACTTATAGTGAATAATAAATAGAATTTATAGTGAAGAATAGAATTTTTCAGAAAGTAACTATTTTTTCACGCGATCTTGATATTACTCGTAAAAAAATTCAATAAACCACGATATATAATGTTTCTTTCTTTGTATATTGTTCCAAACCTCAGTTTGTGCAAATATTTAAATCTAATAATAATCCTATTTCATCATTAATGCTTATATACTAAGTCAAATAGCAAATCGTTGTACAGTTTTTTTTTTTTTTGTATGGTTGCTTCCCAGCCGTAAAAGTTCTGGTTCAATTCGAGGTGCCGGCCATGTTGAATATTTTTCAACATTGTATTATATCTCATCATGATGGGGATATGTTTACGAACACTTACCTGAAAAGTACAATAGATGTAAGCCCAAAAGAGATCATAACTAAGACCAGAATTGAAAATTACACCCATTTACAGGAAATACACTCATAAATTTATATTAACTTATTAAAGCATTTCTCAATCTCAGTGTTGGGAGTACTATCAAACCTTCCTAGATAAATGTCAACTTAAGGTATATTGCAATAAATTTTGTATCTAACACTCAATACTTGTCATTTAAATAATTTATTTCACGAACAACTCAATCGTTTTACTATGTTTGTAAGTAGTATATGCATCATTATTAGGAGAATTGAAATAATTGACGCAATCTGCTACTTAATAGTGTATACTTTTCATAGACATTACATATTGAACATAGTTGAAACTCATCTTCAAGACTGCTTCGTGTGGATGTTTCCATATTGCAGGCTATTAATTAAACATTTATTTATGAAATATGAACTATCACCTAAGGCGTTTTTCAGAAATTCGAAAAAAATTCTCCCTCAAGAGTAAACTACCCGTTGTGGATCTTTTCAGGGAAAATTAGTTACGTCATATTGTCCAGTTATTAATAAACCATTTATTTATCAATTACGAACAAAATTAACTGACTCGTGTTTGAGAAAATATCTCGAAAAAACTCATAGGCAAGAGTAAACTAACCTTTTTGTATTTTTACCACAGAAATAACTTATGCCAAATAGTAAAAGTGGGAATGAAATATTGATGTACGAGAAGAATCGTTAGTCATTTTCGATAAAATCGCGTTTGTCTTTTTATTTTCATCTATCAGTGAACTTCCTTTATTTTGGGGGATAGGAAGAAAATTCGAAAACCTTCCCTTGGAAATCTGATAAAGGTATTAAGTTTAGAAATTTATCACTCGAATTTAAAGAAAATTATCCGATGTTGAGTTCGCCCTTACTACTACTCAATTGATTTGTATGTATATGTGGAAACCCTCAAGTTCGGGTGGATTTTACCCTCATGTCACATACCCGACAGCAAGAACGAAGAAAAAGGTCATTAAGTTTAAAACATTTTTTTAATACAGTAAATTACTAAAGACTACATTTAAAGAAACCATGAAAATAAACAGTGATAAACTGGCAATAAACGAAAACCAGAGTAAAACTGAATTTAACCTGACCCCGCATGCTAACACCGGGCGACGGTAATTTTGTCACCGGAAAATTCGTCACGGTAATTTCGTCACCGGTAATTTTGTCACCAAAATATTACCATATAGGTAATTTCGTCACCGAAAATAATGCCACGATAATTTCATCACCAGTGTCTTTTAGAACATAATACAAGTACAATGAATGAACTCGAAAAAGTTTTTGAAATTGTTTTCTTTAATCTTCAACTGCCAAAACTATGCAGCATAATCAAAATATATTATTATTATTAAATAAAGTTACATATTTTAGATATTGTATTTGAGACAAGAGATAAAAGTTTCCAGTAATTCTATCACAGAAATATTGTCATATAGGAAATTTTGTCACGGTTATTTCTTCACCTTTGTTGAATTAAATAGAGACAAAGCAAACGATCAAACAGCTTACGTTATTTTAATAAAACTTAGAAAACAATTCAGTTGGTGTTGAACTCTGCAAAATTGAAGTTTCTGTTACTCGAAGCAAGAACAAGCACCAGTAGAAGAAAATAATGTCTGCTTGAGCAAATGTTAAAAGCACAGGCAACATGGGGCACTAATGGGTTCATTATTCACTATTTAGAAATATTAAATTTCGCCAATATCAAAATTTCAGAACAGAAAATAATAAACAAATATGGGAAGATACGCCAATCTGTTAATTTTCCCGCAGAATAGACGAAAATTTTCATCGTTCTAGTACCGTTCTCTGAGCCCAAACTCTTGGACCTTCCAAGTTAACAGAGTCATTTGAAAAGAGTGGCTTTTTTTTTAGGATCTATTAAAAGAATTATATTATATTTCAACTCTGAGTAAACATTGGCAAATTGTTATTGGATATATGTGGAGTCCAAATTTCTATAAAGAAAGAAAAACGTATAAATATTTCCGGATGTTTCCTTTAAATATAGTCTTATGAAGCTATTAAAAAGTGAAACATGGATGGTGAACGATAACTTTTCAATGGCGCCAAAAAAAAAAAAGTGTATGTTATTTGAGGTGAGACTTCCTTTACTAGGTATACGCCCTAATGTAGACCAAGACACAAAATTCATATGAAGAACTGTTTCGTGCGGTGGTGCATCAGTGCAGTGAATTTAGTGAATATCCGGACCTGTAACTATGGTAATGGATTTTGATATAGCGTAAATGCTGGCTGTAAATGCAACTTTTGGAGATTCAACTCGTTTATAGCGTTACTTTTTTCATCTGACTCAGTCAACATGGAGGAAGGTCCAAGAGCTTGGACTCTTAGAACGGTACAAAAGCAATGAAAATTTTCGTCTATTTTGCGAGAAAATAAACAGATTTGCATTTCTTCCAATAGCAGATGTGCATCGATTAATACAAGTGACTTCGTAGGAAGAGCTGGAACTTCTGGACTATTTTGATAGCACTTACGTGTCAAACACGTATCGCCCTGTTAAAGCTCGGTCTGGGAATATTTGTTTGCGTAATGTGCCCCGTCTATATCCCCCAGAGAATTGGAACGTTCACCAGGCTACCTTTAGCAGCAATTCTAGGATAATTAATATTTGTGAATTGTGGAACTAGAAGTTTCATCATCTAGTAGGAATGTCCCACGCAACTATTTGGAAGCTTATTCATGTAATTCAACAAGTTGAAGCAACGGTTTCAGCTGTGCTTCATCAAGATGCTGTGGGGCAACCACCCAAACAGCAAACTAGAAGAGTGTTTCAGATCATTTAGAAACGGCTCTAGTCTTTGTGCTTAACGTATAACACTGGAACTAAATGTTTAAAAAAAAAAAAAAAAATGCTTGTTGTTTCCTATAGTAGAATGAACATGTAAACAATTTATTGCATTAATACAAGTTATATTTTGTTTGCTAATTTTTTGTTCTGAAATTTTAATATTGCCAAAATTTATATTTGTAAATAGTGATATATAAATCCATTACTGGCCCATTTTGCCTGTGCTTTTAACATTTGCTAAAACTGACATTATGTTATTTTACTGCTGTTTGTTCTTGCTTCGAGTATCCGAAACTTTGATTTTCCAGAGTCGAACACTAACTGAATTGTTTTCCAACTTTGATTAAGATAAGGTCAGCTGTTTCGGTCGTTTACTTTGTCTCTACTTAGTTCAACAAAGATGAAAAAATGACCATGACAAAATTTCCTGCATGCTAATATTTTGGTGACAAAATTACCGGTGACGAAAATTCCGGTGATGAAATTACCCAAGTCCGCTAACACCCAACCTTTCAATAAATAAATATTTAAATGATTTTTAACAACTAGATAAAAACTAAATGGCAAGATAAACTTTGAAATAAAAAAAGGTAGGTGGAAGCAGCGGGGAGGATCCCTTCAACTTACAAAAGCCAAGGTAACAAGGATCAAACTATTTCTAAAGAATGGGGCCGGACAGCGGCGTAGCGAGCGTTACAAGATTGGGAAGGGGGGGAGAAATGAAACTTGAAATTGCCAAGTCTTGATTTTAAAAAAAATGCCACACTTACCAACCCTGTGGAAAACTTTACAGCAACCTTATTTTCATATTCGTCCCATTTCATGCCCCATCTGAGGTATGAATACGAATAACCCCCCGGTTTCGAGTCCAATTTCACAGCTCAATTCAGGATCATTATCATCACCCATGATGCACAACTGTTAATTTGACAACTCACGGTTATCATAGTTTAGGTAATCCCCGCCAGCCAATCCTTACGAGAAGTGCGCAGAGCTTTTTTTTCTGTTCTGCAGTCTCCTCCCACTTCGATATCATGATTATGCATTCTGATGAAAAGTATTAAATACCGGCAAGAAAAATACTAATATTTAACCTCCCTTTTAGGCGCCCCACCAGTCACGCGCCCGGGGCACGTGAATTGCTTTCTTCTCCATAGTTGCGGCCCTGTGAACTACGTAACATGCAATGGTTACGTAATGCTTTGACTTATAAATACGTACTATAAAGAAAGGAAGAACTTCAATTTTTGTTTAACTTTCCGAAAGAAGCAACTACGGGATTAAAAATAAGGTAGGAATGACAACTCATCTGTATGAAAATGAAGTGAAAGACACGTCGGTCTATGCTTTCACCCAGCAGACGTATTGTTTGGCCCTCCAGAATGTGACTTTTGGAATCATGCACTTAGGTTTACAAAATGACTCGACTTCCCCCCATCGAACGCCTGAGAAACCTCCTGTAGCCCCCCAGTGCCATGCCATGGAAATCAGCGCCTGGGGCGAGAGTATACGACGGCGCCCACCTACAATATGAGTGAGATCGAAATAGCAACCGCGAAGCGCCATCATGGTTTGCGCGAAGCGTAAGAAAATTTTCAAACTAAACCTTGCTTTTCCTTGATTTTGAGCACTTTTTATTACTTTTTCCTTCCATTTTATACATGTGCGCATATATTTTCCTCTGGGCGAGAGTACACGATGGCACCCCCGTACATATGAGTGAGATCGACATACCAACCGCGAAGCGCCACCATGGTTGACACGAAGCGTAAGAAAATTTTCAGAAATAAACCCTGATTTTCCTTGATTTTGAGCAATTTTTGTTACTTTTTCCCTTCCATTTTATATATGTGCACATATATTTTCCTAACATGAGTAACGTTATAGGACCACCTTCTAAAGCAGAAAGAGGATTTAAGTACATACTAGTAATATTCCTCTAATTTTTCATTTCTTTCTTTTTTCTTTCGTTCTCTTCTTTTTCTATTCCAATTTTGCGCCCCCTTACTTCGGCGCCCGGGGCTGTTGCCCCGCTCTCCCCCTTATACAAGGCACTGGCTATACCATTCCCAAAACACACTTCTGTTCAGTTCTCCCTACTCGAAAAGCCCTGTGAATAGAAAGTCTTACTGCAAAACAGAACTGAAATAAAAAGTTTATACTAACCAGTCACTGCCTTGTTCTTGTTTTATTAATATCTTATTAGTTTCATTAATCTCCACAATATGCCTGTTGTCTTGTATACGCTCTTGTATCAAATGCTTTTGTTTCCAATATAACTGCCACCGAAAAGCCTCTTCTATCTGTCTTTGTTTTAATTTTGTACGCCACCTCTATTGTGCTTTTGTCAGTGGTACAATTTTTCGATTTTTTTATTGAAGATTCTTCAAAATGTTTAGGAATATCAAATGAACAAAAGTGAAGTGTGATCACATGCAACAAGTAAAGGAGCTTTAAACGAATATATCAATTTATTTCAAGATAGGAAACTACACAAAATTTATGCCAAATCTATAAAAGAACTGGTAAGTTACAGCAATTGGGTATCTAAGAAAATGTTAAACCAAATAAGTCAATTGAACAAAACGGCATTCTTCAAGTTGCCAACTAGGTATTTTAATTTGCCAACTTGTCAAGAAATTGGTAACTTTGAGGGGGGAAACTCCCCCCTTACCCCCTTAACGACGCCCCTGGGTCTGGAGGTAGTTGTATAAGTCTTGTTTTTCCTTTCTGGCCTATTTTGAGCTGTGGATAACATAATAAAAATTGGTATCCCGTGAGGGGATAATTTATTCTATTTGTTACTACTATATTCTTCGTTAATTTTGTAAGAATAAAAAACGAAAGCTGCAACCATTAATAAATCATATTTTCTTTAAATTGAATTTATCATTCAGTAGCCCACTTTTTAACCACCAAAGTCAACAGTCTAAAACATTGTATAACAAAAAAATCAATCAATTATTCAACTATTGGAACACTCCTTTACTCCCTTATTCTTTGTAAACTGCAGTTCCAAACAATAGGCTTATTTCGGAAGGTAAGAGGAAACCACACATCAAGCTCGTTCAGATTGTATTAAATCATCATTGTGTCTGTTTAGAAATTTAAATGTTTGCAATTTATATCGTAAAAAATTGAATATAACTTTTTCCCTGTCCTGTGTCCTCCTCCTTCGAAGTACGATTTATATAAATATTTAGTGATCTCAGATCACTAAGTACAATGATCTAAGATTGTACCAAACTAGGCCAAGTGGATTGAGTTGCTTGGACGTAATATAGATAAATGTGAATTTTTAATCCTCTTCGGCGTGGCTCCCAGTCTGTTTCTTCTATGCTTTCTTTTTATTTTTTTTACTTAACAACACAATGTTTATAGCACCTGCACTTAAAACCATGGCCCCATATAGATCCATCTTGTTCAAGCAACTTGAGTAAACTGGAAAACGACCATGTGCTCAAACAACAGGCAAGAGGAAGAGCGAAAAATGACCGCTTCTTTTTCTTCTTCTTTTACGCGCCTATTTTTACGCTAGGTGTATGGGCCAACTTACGGACCGAAATTTACGACATCATTTTACGGACCGAAAATGCGCGCTGAAAATACGCTAGTGTATGTTGGCCTTTAGAGGAACTGCTAAAACATCCTTTTTACATTGGAAACATTCAGAAACCCTTTGGCTTTGTAAGCATGTCATAAACCCACCCTGGAACGTTACAACGAACTTTTTTTTTAAAGAGAACAACGAAAACCGCCACCACAACAAACCAAGTTGCGAATTTTAATTTTTTTTGAAAGAAAAGAAAGATCTTTTTGTTTATAGATAGGTACGCGCCCTAACACCGAAAGAAGCTACGGCAGTTGCAATACATTCGTCGAACATTACACACGGCCGCTCTACGCACACACACACACACTAACAAATATCGACGAACTTATTATTTTTTAAAAGTGATTCTTAATTAAAAAGTATGTGCTAGTACATCGCAGTCGTGGTGTTTTGTGAGGGGCCTACCAGCTAACATTTCCTATTGATTAATATCGTTCAAACACTGTAGACTACATTGATAAATATTATTCGAATTATTTTACTTTAAGAAAAAGGTGTTATCAAAAGCAGAAGTGGTTTGTTGATAGTGGCGGTGATCGAACTTGTTGATAGTGGCGGTGATCGAACTTGTTGATAGTGGCAGTGATCGAACTAGTTGATAATGTCAGCCAACTCCATAGTAGAACAGAATCAAACATTTACGTCCCATGGAAGCCCCAGGTTATGCTCTGTGAAGAGGCAAATGAGCGACCAGCCGAGGAGATGCACAGGTCGGGATCCGAAGTAAGGACTTCAACCATGGAACTGTGACGGAAGCATGGCCCAGATGGAAAGAAGCAGGAGAAGCTAAGTGCCAGTGCTACATTTTTAACAAGTTTGACGCAAAGAAGAAAGTACGTGCCTGGTAAGAAGCAGTCATAAAGAGAAATGGCGACCAGTTGCGGTGAGAAGGTAGGAAATATAGTTATTTTATTTCTTCCCAATTATGACTCAAGGCCGGACTATTTTGGCAGATGTCATCCGTCGATTTCTTTACTTCGTTCCCCAATCGGGTCGAGACTGTTAGTGTTGTTTGATTCTCCGTTCCCATACGGAATGAACAATTAACGTGCCTTAATTTTTATGCAATAACCACAAATCCAGTTGCATGTCAGTGATCCATTTTATTTTATCGATTTATTTTATTTTATTGAAGAAATATTACATCTTATTGCATAACCTTTTGAGTTCTTAACTCCTCATCATATACTAAGACATTGTATTATATAATTGATGAAGAAAGGGTCAAAATAAGAACCATATTTGTATCGAGTCCTAATATTTAGAACAATATTCATGTCTGTGGAAATACAAATTTGAGAGTTGCACTTTGAATAAAACATAAATTCAATGTTATTAGTTATTTTATGATAATTGTTTGGATAGGCACTTTGTTAACGGAAACGAATCGTAGTTGCACATCTGTAAAGGTTTTTGTAAAAGCAAGAGTTTCGGCCTGTCGGTAAATTAAATAATATATACAAAAGTTAGGATTATTCCTCGATAAGTATTTAATTAAGCGACACGTTACGCAGACGGACTCTGATCACTGAAGACAAAAGGTCCACTAATTCAAAGGAATATCCAATTGATATCCCAACTAATTTGTATCAATATTATATGTGTATTTTATGGCTCGTTTATATAGTAATGAATATTGATTTTTCTTTGGTAATTTGTTTAGATAAGAATGAATAATGATTTAAATGTTTATATGTATGAATATTTAGCTATACGATATATGTATATATACGAATATTAAGTTCCACAAGTGCACTTCTATCCTATTGTATCTTTTCTATAATTTCACGTTTCCATTCCCATTCGCTAACAAGTCATGACTTTTAAAGTAAATCAAAATTATCCAACCATAACCTCTCTACAGTCTTTTCATTTTTTTAAATTCTTTTTTTTTTATTTCATTCTTCCTTAATAATAATATCTGGAGGTGATAAATAAACTTGAATTCAAGCAATAACACTCTGTTTGCCACTGTTTAGTCATAAGCAGATTAATTAAAATCTCATTTACTGTTAGAAATTATTCAAAAACATATATGATAACAATTCAGCTTAATTGTATTTTTTGAACCTTAATTGGAAATTAATAAAAAGAGCTGTTAATCAGAAGTATGAAATGATTCAGGAAATCACATAATTGTATGCTGAGGTAACAGACTAAATTCTCTATTTAACATTCTCAGGTGGAATCCTTCTGATTCCATAAAAATAATTCAGGTATTGTCATTAACATTTTCAAAAAGCAAACAATGGTATTGATTCCTGTTGAAAAGATTTGTTTTTCTTCTGTTATTTAACTTTTTTTTATTGTTGACTACTCTAAATTGTTATTCCATTCACTAGTAACTACCTTTATTTTTAATTAATTAAAATTTTATTGCTGTTACCAAATTTCTGTGTAACTTTTGTTATTTAAGCAAAGTAGATTTAAATTCCTCACCCCTGCTAGACATGGTAAAAGCATTTTTTTGTCTTGACATTATCAGTAATTTGGGAGATGCCTGAACTGACCACCACAGTCATAATTAAATTGAGTTATTTTGAATTATTTCGATTTGATTTATTTCATTTATATCTTTTATTTCAATAAATCAAAAATCTATTGTAGCATTCAGCAATTGAAATTTTATTCAAAAATTCACTTGCCTCTCCAAGTGGTAGTCAGCACAGTCTGTCCCATAAAAACTGCATTAGCGAGAAAATTTTCTTTCAGCTTTGCAGCGTGTGACCGTTCTGTGGAGGTTGCGTAAAACAGATGTTTATTTTGTTTTATTTAAATTCTAATTAGCTGCGCAACTACTTTTTCCTAGCGCCCTGGTAATACCGTTTTGGGGAAAAGTAGGACTTCGAGTTCTGTATATCATTAGAAGTATTACCTTTAAATTTCTCTACGTTTCGTGAATCGCTAATTGAACATTAGACTTGGAGACCTGAGGTTCAAGCCCCGCGGCGTTAACTTCAGCTTTCCATGATTTAGTTTACTATCGCACCGGTGCACTTTTCGGAAGCAAACCATCAAAAGCCCAGCCTTGGTAGGCAAATATAAATTTACATATTAATTTATTCAGATCTGGCGAACCCGAGCATAATGCATATCATTATGATAATTATCACATGCTCATGTTCAGGAATCGAGGTCAAATTTACATATCTAATAAATTTGACCAAAACCAACCGTTACAAAACTTGGCTTACCCGAACAGAGACCCGAAAATACTATACATAGGCTCCGAACAACATGAAACGAAATCGACCAAACTCGAAGCGTCGTTAATTAGAATCGAATTATTATCACATACCCAATAGAGAACGATCAACGTTCGTTTCCCCTCCACCTTACGTTCTTTTACAGGAGAAAGTAGAATGGAAATTCTCAGTGGAACAACAGCAACTTGGAAATAATATCAAAGTTTCATTGACTTCTTAAAAAAAAAAAAAAAAAAAAAAAAAAAAAACGTTATCAGCATAAG
>NC_137456.1:322733472-322840250 GCF_964235325.1 Thermobia domestica
TGGTAAGAAGCAGTCATAAAGAGAAATGGCGACCAGTTGCGGTGAGAAGGTAGGAAATATAGTTATTTTATTTCTTCCCAATTATGACTCAAGGCCGGACTATTTTGGCAGATGTCATCCGTCGATTTCTTTACTTCGTTCCCCAATCGGGTCGAGACTGTTAGTGTTGTTTGATTCTCCGTTCCCATACGGAATGAACAATTAACGTGCCTTAATTTTTATGCAATAACCACAAATCCAGTTGCATGTCAGTGATCCATTTTATTTTATCGATTTATTTTATTTTATTGAAGAAATATTACATCTTATTGCATAACCTTTTGAGTTCTTAACTCCTCATCATATACTAAGACATTGTATTATATAATTGATGAAGAAAGGGTCAAAATAAGAACCATATTTGTATCGAGTCCTAATATTTAGAACAATATTCATGTCTGTGGAAATACAAATTTGAGAGTTGCACTTTGAATAAAACATAAATTCAATGTTATTAGTTATTTTATGATAATTGTTTGGATAGGCACTTTGTTAACGGAAACGAATCGTAGTTGCACATCTGTAAAGGTTTTTGTAAAAGCAAGAGTTTCGGCCTGTCGGTAAATTAAATAATATATACAAAAGTTAGGATTATTCCTCGATAAGTATTTAATTAAGCGACACGTTACGCAGACGGACTCTGATCACTGAAGACAAAAGGTCCACTAATTCAAAGGAATATCCAATTGATATCCCAACTAATTTGTATCAATATTATATGTGTATTTTATGGCTCGTTTATATAGTAATGAATATTGATTTTTCTTTGGTAATTTGTTTAGATAAGAATGAATAATGATTTAAATGTTTATATGTATGAATATTTAGCTATACGATATATGTATATATACGAATATTAAGTTCCACAAGTGCACTTCTATCCTATTGTATCTTTTCTATAATTTCACGTTTCCATTCCCATTCGCTAACAAGTCATGACTTTTAAAGTAAATCAAAATTATCCAACCATAACCTCTCTACAGTCTTTTCATTTTTTTAAATTCTTTTTTTTTTATTTCATTCTTCCTTAATAATAATATCTGGAGGTGATAAATAAACTTGAATTCAAGCAATAACACTCTGTTTGCCACTGTTTAGTCATAAGCAGATTAATTAAAATCTCATTTACTGTTAGAAATTATTCAAAAACATATATGATAACAATTCAGCTTAATTGTATTTTTTGAACCTTAATTGGAAATTAATAAAAAGAGCTGTTAATCAGAAGTATGAAATGATTCAGGAAATCACATAATTGTATGCTGAGGTAACAGACTAAATTCTCTATTTAACATTCTCAGGTGGAATCCTTCTGATTCCATAAAAATAATTCAGGTATTGTCATTAACATTTTCAAAAAGCAAACAATGGTATTGATTCCTGTTGAAAAGATTTGTTTTTCTTCTGTTATTTAACTTTTTTTTATTGTTGACTACTCTAAATTGTTATTCCATTCACTAGTAACTACCTTTATTTTTAATTAATTAAAATTTTATTGCTGTTACCAAATTTCTGTGTAACTTTTGTTATTTAAGCAAAGTAGATTTAAATTCCTCACCCCTGCTAGACATGGTAAAAGCATTTTTTTGTCTTGACATTATCAGTAATTTGGGAGATGCCTGAACTGACCACCACAGTCATAATTAAATTGAGTTATTTTGAATTATTTCGATTTGATTTATTTCATTTATATCTTTTATTTCAATAAATCAAAAATCTATTGTAGCATTCAGCAATTGAAATTTTATTCAAAAATTCACTTGCCTCTCCAAGTGGTAGTCAGCACAGTCTGTCCCATAAAAACTGCATTAGCGAGAAAATTTTCTTTCAGCTTTGCAGCGTGTGACCGTTCTGTGGAGGTTGCGTAAAACAGATGTTTATTTTGTTTTATTTAAATTCTAATTAGCTGCGCAACTACTTTTTCCTAGCGCCCTGGTAATACCGTTTTGGGGGAAAAGTAGGACTTCGAGTTCTGTATATCATTAGAAGTATTACCTTTAAATTTCTCTACGTTTCGTGAATCGCTAATTGAACATTAGACTTGGAGACCTGAGGTTCAAGCCCCGCGGCGTTAACTTCAGCTTTCCATGATTTAGTTTACTATCGCACCGGTGCACTTTTCGGAAGCAAACCATCAAAAGCCCAGCCTTGGTAGGCAAATATAAATTTACATATTAATTTATTCAGATCTGGCGAACCCGAGCATAATGCATATCATTATGATAATTATCACATGCTCATGTTCAGGAATCGAGGTCAAATTTACATATCTAATAAATTTGACCAAAACCAACCGTTACAAAACTTGGCTTACCCGAACAGAGACCCGAAAATACTATACATAGGCTCCGAACAACATGAAACGAAATCGACCAAACTCGAAGCGTCGTTAATTAGAATCGAATTATTATCACATACCCAATAGAGAACGATCAACGTTCGTTTCCCCTCCACCTTACGTTCTTTTACAGGAGAAAGTAGAATGGAAATTCTCAGTGGAACAACAGCAACTTGGAAATAATATCAAAGTTTCATTGACTTCTTAAAAAAAAAAAAAAAAAAAAAAAAAAAAAAAACGTTATCAGCATAAGGAAGAGAAAGAAGCAAGAGAGGAAATCATGTGTGTATATATAGGTTTATTTGTTCTGTTTACCTAAACAAAAAGTGATAATTATTCTGTTTTGTGTGGATTGAAGTAAAGAAAAAGAAGAAAATCAATGAAATCAAAATGGGTAAGAACAGGTAGGAAACAGGATGTATGAAAAAACCCAAATTCATTTATTGTTTCATTTACACTTTCGTTCACATATATGTATATATATTCTATTATAGTGTTTTATTTACCTTATTTTGCATTTTTATTTATTTTATCAGTAATGTCATGTGTTAGTAGAAGTAAAAATAAAAACGTATATTCATTTATTTCAATATTAACTATTTATATATTTCATTTATGGTTATATTATGGTAATTAATATTAAGTATTGAACGAGATGGATCAATAGGTTGTGTTGGCGCTAAAAGGGAAGCTCCGAGCAAAGCGCCACGTATTTCATGAATTCATAAATATACAAGTGTGTGTGTGTATCGAACTGCAACTAGAACGTTTTCTAGAAATATTTGTTTTTATTAAGTGAATAATTAAATTTCTCCTATATTATTTCTCCTATATTACATGTGTGAAAGCATAGTTACTTCTTATAAAAGCGAAGATAACTTAATCAATATATTAGGCTTATAAGTATCTTTTCAGATGCCCCAGTTGCGTCCATCCACCTTGCGGCAGAGACCTAGGAGCATGATGTCGTCCGACGAAGAAAGTTCAACTCGTCTTGCAGATGTACACGAGCAAGAGATGGATCCCACAGACAATATTAAGAATACAGGAATGCTTGCAGACGCACCAGCATGGGCAAAATTTCTAATAGAACAGATGCAAAAGAATTCTGGAAAGTTCAGAAAGGAAATACAGGAGCAAACTAAGAAGCTAGAGGAAAATTTGTCAAAAAAGATAGAAGAACAGACGAAAGAGATTAGAGAAAGCATGCAGCGGGTGAAAGAAATTATCAAAATCGATTCTCCAACCGCACAGACAGTGCCAGAAGCCAGCTGTGAGTTACAGCAGCTGCAAGCATTAGAGCACCAAACCCGTCAGGATTCAAGTCAGGAGATTGAGGAGTCCCATTCTCCAATTGACAACCCTGCAATTAGTTCAAGTAACTTGAAGACTCACAAGGTCAAGCATAAACTGCGTGGAAGGACAATTCCAGGGAAAATAAGAGTCAAACCAAGACTCGAGAAGTACGTCAAGGTGCAGAACTCCTATGAAGGACGTCAAGAACGAGAACGCAATCGTTTATACAGAAGAGAAAATTACCAGTACAGACTTCACAAGGAAGCGTCCTTATACCGAGAGCAGGACATTTCCAGTGCTGATGCTAAGGGAAGATTCGAATACACGAAGGAAGGGTCAATCCAGCATCAAAGTTATCACTGGAATCCAGGTAACCCAAATAATCACTACGGTCGTCAGGTAAAGTCCGTATTCAGCCAGGAAGAAAGTGATGAAAACTGGCAAGACGACTTCAGTCTAACCTGGTTAAACCCACATGATAAAGGCAAGAATACCAAAGACTATACATATCTGAAAGGTCAAAATAGACCGTATGGTAAAAGGATGAGTACGGTCAAGAGAGTTAAATGTCAAGAAATGTCCGATGACAACTGGCCAGAAGGAACAAATTTGCCATGTTACAACTCACTAGACAGACCTAAAAGCACTGAAGACAACCTGAATGGTATTAGCTTCGCTACCATTCAGTTCACCATGATGTTGGCATATTAGAACTTAGGTAGTGGCCCAGGGTTCGAGATGATGGTCAGAGAGAGAGCATGCTAGAAAGCAACCTATCTTGAATTATGACGGCATGGAATAAATTTAAACGAAGTACCACCATGATTGCACATCGGAAGAACTTGAATTCGAAGCGATAAAAAAAAAAAAAAAAAAAAGAATCCAATAACTGCATACAGAATGTACTGCAGGAACAGCAGACGAGAAACTTTTAGAATGGCACGCCCCATTGGAATAAATCTGGCACCTTAATAGAAGATGAAGTATAGACACCATAATACTAAAGAGAAATTGTTATTAACCAGCGTATTCCTGAATCCGATGACTATATTGCGAAGTGAGGTAAATATGAATGAAGAGGACAGATGGACAAAGATATCCGCCAAAGTGCGACATTCTATATTGAAACCGGCCTAAGAGACACAATTTTGAAATACATGTGAAAGTGCCTAGAGATACATACGTATATATGTATAAATAGCGAGCCATCGGTTGAGAGAAATTCCCGATTTGAGCTCTGAAGGGAGTTTTGCGTTTGGAGCAAGAGACTCAACGCACCCCTTCACCTTGGTGATGATATCTGCGATGAACGCGCCGAGCTGAACGTGGATAAGCTCTGAGCTGCGAGCAGCCACCAAGAACTTAGAAAGTTTCAGTACGTTGATATGAAACTTTGCCCTCAGAATATGGTGCACATAATATTACGATGTTGTATAGAAGAGGTGAAAGTACAGCCGGATAATGAAATCTCAAGTGCGAGCCATGGCCTTGCCCTCGCATAAGGAGGAGCTCTGCCTCCAGAAAATCCTCTGAACTCTGATGTCATCCTTCTCTGTAGTCCAGGACGCTGAGGAATATATTAAAAGATATTGTTGTGTCACCTAGGGAAACCAGTACTTTGGGAAAATGAATTCTTGCAGCTGATGGTCAAATTAAATATCACGATATTATTGTAAACCATGCCTCACGTGCTAAATAAGAAAGCTCAAAATGACCACATACTTGAAACCAGGGACCACACGGTTCACTAGAACATTATACAGAAAATGATCACCACATGAATAATTAGAGCTAGGATTTTTTAAGAAAATAATATTTCAAAACGGAAACACTTCGAAGTCTACATTAGAGCCAGGATTTTTATGTACTTCTTAAAATCAAAACAATTTTATTTTAGGGTTCGGATTTTTAGGAAATTACTTTTGAACTTTTAAATTTTGTGCATTTAATGTAACATGTCACCCATGTTCCCTTGGGATGAAGCCGTACTTCAACGAAGTTGCAGCACTTGCTTCATCTTAGGAGGGGGGTAGTTGTGACAATCGCCTAGAAGCAATTATTATTACATATGTAAATTATGTACAATCAACTCGATATTAAAATTTGAGTTAGCCAGAACACAATTTCATTTTTTTTAATGAACATCTTTACTTTGCGATTCAAGCAGCTTCGATCGCAGGTAACGGAAGGACAACTTTTGTGGACAATAGATCCCGTTTCTTTCTGTCCTCGTGGCCCACACACAGGCTGAGCAATTAACAGAAATTCTTAGAGGAACTGCTAAAACATCCTTTTTACATTGGAAACATTCAGAAACCCTTTGGCTTTGTAAGCATGTCATAAACCCACCCTGGAACGTTACAACGAACTTTTTTTTTTAAAGAGAACAACGAAAACCGCCACCACAACAAACCAAGTTGCGAATTTTAATTTTTTTTGAAAGAAAAGAAAGATCTTTTTGTTTATAGATAGGTACGCGCCCTAACACCGAAAGAAGCTACGGCAGTTGCAATACATTCGTCGAACATTACACACGGCCGCTCTACGCACACACACACACACTAACAAATATCGACGAACTTATTATTTTTTAAAAGTGATTCTTAATTAAAAAGTATGTGCTAGTACATCGCAGTCGTGGTGTTTTGTGAGGGGCCTACCAGCTAACATTTCCTATTGATTAATATCGTTCAAACACTGTAGACTACATTGATAAATATTATTCGAATTATTTTACTTTAAGAAAAAGGTGTTATCAAAAGCAGAAGTGGTTTGTTGATAGTGGCGGTGATCGAACTTGTTGATAGTGGCGGTGATCGAACTTGTTGATAGTGGCAGTGATCGAACTAGTTGATAATGTCAGCCAACTCCATAGTAGAACAGAATCAAACATTTACGTCCCATGGAAGCCCCAGGTTATGCTCTGTGAAGAGGCAAATGAGCGACCAGCCGAGGAGATGCACAGGTCGGGATCCGAAGTAAGGACTTCAACCATGGAACTGTGACGGAAGCATGGCCCAGATGGAAAGAAGCAGGAGAAGCTAAGTGCCAGTGCTACATTTTTAACAAGTTTGACGCAAAGAAGAAAGTACGTGCCTGGTAAGAAGCAGTCATAAAGAGAAATGGCGACCAGTTGCGGTGAGAAGGTAGGAAATATAGTTATTTTATTTCTTCCCAATTATGACTCAAGGCCGGACTATTTTGGCAGATGTCATCCGTCGATTTCTTTACTTCGTTCCCCAATCGGGTCGAGACTGTTAGTGTTGTTTGATTCTCCGTTCCCATACGGAATGAACAATTAACGTGCCTTAATTTTTATGCAATAACCACAAATCCAGTTGCATGTCAGTGATCCATTTTATTTTATCGATTTATTTTATTTTATTGAAGAAATATTACATCTTATTGCATAACCTTTTGAGTTCTTAACTCCTCATCATATACTAAGACATTGTATTATATAATTGATGAAGAAAGGGTCAAAATAAGAACCATATTTGTATCGAGTCCTAATATTTAGAACAATATTCATGTCTGTGGAAATACAAATTTGAGAGTTGCACTTTGAATAAAACATAAATTCAATGTTATTAGTTATTTTATGATAATTGTTTGGATAGGCACTTTGTTAACGGAAACGAATCGTAGTTGCACATCTGTAAAGGTTTTTGTAAAAGCAAGAGTTTCGGCCTGTCGGTAAATTAAATAATATATACAAAAGTTAGGATTATTCCTCGATAAGTATTTAATTAAGCGACACGTTACGCAGACGGACTCTGATCACTGAAGACAAAAGGTCCACTAATTCAAAGGAATATCCAATTGATATCCCAACTAATTTGTATCAATATTATATGTGTATTTTATGGCTCGTTTATATAGTAATGAATATTGATTTTTCTTTGGTAATTTGTTTAGATAAGAATGAATAATGATTTAAATGTTTATATGTATGAATATTTAGCTATACGATATATGTATATATACGAATATTAAGTTCCACAAGTGCACTTCTATCCTATTGTATCTTTTCTATAATTTCACGTTTCCATTCCCATTCGCTAACAAGTCATGACTTTTAAAGTAAATCAAAATTATCCAACCATAACCTCTCTACAGTCTTTTCATTTTTTTAAATTCTTTTTTTTTTATTTCATTCTTCCTTAATAATAATATCTGGAGGTGATAAATAAACTTGAATTCAAGCAATAACACTCTGTTTGCCACTGTTTAGTCATAAGCAGATTAATTAAAATCTCATTTACTGTTAGAAATTATTCAAAAACATATATGATAACAATTCAGCTTAATTGTATTTTTTGAACCTTAATTGGAAATTAATAAAAAGAGCTGTTAATCAGAAGTATGAAATGATTCAGGAAATCACATAATTGTATGCTGAGGTAACAGACTAAATTCTCTATTTAACATTCTCAGGTGGAATCCTTCTGATTCCATAAAAATAATTCAGGTATTGTCATTAACATTTTCAAAAAGCAAACAATGGTATTGATTCCTGTTGAAAAGATTTGTTTTTCTTCTGTTATTTAACTTTTTTTTATTGTTGACTACTCTAAATTGTTATTCCATTCACTAGTAACTACCTTTATTTTTAATTAATTAAAATTTTATTGCTGTTACCAAATTTCTGTGTAACTTTTGTTATTTAAGCAAAGTAGATTTAAATTCCTCACCCCTGCTAGACATGGTAAAAGCATTTTTTTGTCTTGACATTATCAGTAATTTGGGAGATGCCTGAACTGACCACCACAGTCATAATTAAATTGAGTTATTTTGAATTATTTCGATTTGATTTATTTCATTTATATCTTTTATTTCAATAAATCAAAAATCTATTGTAGCATTCAGCAATTGAAATTTTATTCAAAAATTCACTTGCCTCTCCAAGTGGTAGTCAGCACAGTCTGTCCCATAAAAACTGCATTAGCGAGAAAATTTTCTTTCAGCTTTGCAGCGTGTGACCGTTCTGTGGAGGTTGCGTAAAACAGATGTTTATTTTGTTTTATTTAAATTCTAATTAGCTGCGCAACTACTTTTTCCTAGCGCCCTGGTAATACCGTTTTGGGGGAAAAGTAGGACTTCGAGTTCTGTATATCATTAGAAGTATTACCTTTAAATTTCTCTACGTTTCGTGAATCGCTAATTGAACATTAGACTTGGAGACCTGAGGTTCAAGCCCCGCGGCGTTAACTTCAGCTTTCCATGATTTAGTTTACTATCGCACCGGTGCACTTTTCGGAAGCAAACCATCAAAAGCCCAGCCTTGGTAGGCAAATATAAATTTACATATTAATTTATTCAGATCTGGCGAACCCGAGCATAATGCATATCATTATGATAATTATCACATGCTCATGTTCAGGAATCGAGGTCAAATTTACATATCTAATAAATTTGACCAAAACCAACCGTTACAAACAGGTGCAACCTGTAAAACGCAGGAATGACGATGCCAATGACTAAAAGATTAATGTAGGATTGATAGCTTAGAGACTTGCGCAATACCTTGTATCTGTAAGTTTAAATCAAGTTCAGGCTCGCGATTCTTGTGTTTGTTTTAAGTGTACGTTTATCGCTTGACATATAAATTATTTTGTGGAGTTTTAACCAAGGAAGAATTCCGATACGTTTCCACTCGAGAACTGTGGAAGTCCTCGTCGTTGGTCTATTGGCTAGCGCATGTGCCTTTGCTGTATGTTGTTCTGGGGTGAAATTCCAATGAGAGCCCAAAAGTTAATTTTACAATCCTTCACTTTCATTAGTCATCTGTCTCCTTTACCATACAGCATAATTATGGGACGCTAAACTAACGAAATTTCTTTAAAAAAAAAAAAAAATGAACATAAACCCTTTGGGGAAAAAGGAGGTGAAGAAGAATTTTTCCTTCATTTTCTTTAAAGGGCTATTGGATAGCTTGACTTTCGGGATTGGCTTGTAAAATCTTACCCTTATTGATATTGATATTGATTGATAAAACATCAGCGTATGAGTAATGTAGGCGTAAGTATCATTGCTGCAACACATAATAAATTCACAATCTTTAGTTTTGAAAACATAAATTCCCCTTGAACTCCGTCTGAATTTCTTTCAGACTCTAGGTTTCAGGTGACAAAAAATTACCTCTACTAACTGTTTTCACACACAAAATAATTTTAAAACTTGGGAGAGGTATCCTGGAAATGTGTTTTGTATGTTTTCTTTTTAACAGTATTTTCCCCCCTGAATTTCACTGGAGCTATAAGGAACATTCAATTGTCGGGTACCCCACTTAAACTTTAATCGCTCCCCTACCGCCCGCAATGTAACATTGGGTATATTTTTTTAAAAAAATAAAGTTTTCAAAATACGGCAGAAATACTGAATTTTTAAACTACCAAACCATGCTAAATAATGACAGGTTAGACATCAGAGAAAGTTATCTTTATCTACAATTTCAATCAGGGGCGGATCCAAGTCTCCTTCGGAGGTGGTTAGGAATGTGGCGGTCAAAGATTATCAGTTTCTCTCTGACCGGACTTCAGCACATCCGAAAATAATTTCAATGCAAAATAATGTTGTTACTCAAGATACTGCTTAGACAATTGATCGGAGATCACATGGTCCAACTTGGTCTCAATTTTGAATACATCTTATTTCAAAACTACACAATAGAGCTTGCTTTAAACAATGAAAGCACAGTTGCCAAAATATAACTTTGATTCACAAAGAGGAACTTCGATGTTTTGTTAACAGGAGAAGTAGGAATTCCTTACACTCGAATGCTACGAAATTCTTAGTGTTTCTTTGTACAACACTGACGTTAGTTTATTCGCAAATTATTGCCAAATATGGAGGTTGTATGTACTTTGTTTGCAAGTCCTTTAAAATGTTCTGGAAATAACTTACATAGTTTTTGAAACAGTGTTTGTCTTAACTTGAACATATGTGTAAAGTGGTTTATTATGAACAGGACAAAAATAACAGTGATAGATTAAGGTTGGTGTAAAGGGAGAAAGTTTTGCCAATAGATGTCACTACAGTCTTCGTATCTCATGTATTTTTTTATCGCTGACGAAAATTCACGATTTCTCTTACAAATGTCAACCCAGAGATTTAAAATTTTTAAAGAATGAACTTCATAACGTATCAAAGGCAACAATCCGTGCCGATTTTTTATTTAGAATTTTATTCATTGTTGAAAGTTACATTGTTAAAGGTTTGGATATCCATTTCAACAATGAAGAAAATTCTAAATAAAAAATGGGCACGGATTGTTGCCTTCAATAGGTAATGAAGTTCCTTCTCTAAAAATTTGAAGTCTCTAGATTGAAATTTGTAAGAGAAATCGTGAATTTTCGTCAACGGTAAAAAATACATGAGAGAGATACGAAGACTGTAGTGGCATCTATCGGCAAAACTTGTCCCTTTAAACCAACCTTAATTACAAGTAATCTGGTTAGAAACACTGTTGTTTATATTTTAGTTCCAAAACTGGCCGCCCGCGCTCGTTCGCTGGTCAGGTAATAGTAGTAGTAGTAGTAGTAAATATTTTGCCTGTTGACAGTTCCTGGGACTAACGAGGTTTCTTTTATTTATTTATTTATTTTAATTTTAGGTTTGGGCCTGGAGAAATGAACAACGTGTGATATATCCCGATGTTTACACCTTATGATGATGTCAGAAAATTCATACGCATACAAAATAATTTTCGTTAAGTAGTACAAGAAATATTACACGTTTTGTTTATTGCTATAATGGCATATATATATATACCGCGTAAAGCTTTGCATATAGCAAAAATAACTCATGCCCACTCACTGTTAGTTATTAGATATTTATGATAACCTGTGAAGATGGTGTTGGTGCTGAAACAACACTAACACTGATAGACAAATTGTCCTTAATACTTTTTTTTTTTTTTTTGCTGTGTAGAAGCCCACATACAAGATGTTTGTCCACCACAAAGCTCGCCTGGCTAAAGCATAGATCAGAGAGTGAGCACCTGGGATGCGCGCTCTACCACCACTGAGCCACCGCGGATTCCAGAACTTCATGAAAGAAAGTGGACATGATGCTATCTCACACGAATTCAATGGTTTCGGATCAATCAAGGAACCTCTATTAGAAAAAAACCTGGAACCAATGTGCCCAATCACTGAAGGCATGAGTTTTATGGACTGCCTTCACAATTGCGAACCTGAGTGCAATAGTTAGTTATCTAGCAAACAACAACTTAAAAAAATAAGAAATACAGAGTTAAAGTTTTCCGTTCTCTTCTGAAGATTATTTTGTACAGCTTATATTTGGCTGCTAGTTCAACGAAATTCTCAACTTGTATGCTACACTGCGGATTTGTACTAGAGTTAAAATTTATTTGGCATTTTTATTTATTTATTTACGTTGGAGATCTAGGTGTAGATGTTGGTTAGACCATTATTGTACCAAGGCTCACAATTCCTTTCACTGTCATTAATCTAAATTACTGTTAGTTCACACAAATAAATAGATAAATAAATAAAAACGGATAGGAATCAATCCTTGGAATTGGAATAATACTATAAAATTGAAGATAACAATCACGGAAGTCGCTATATAAATTCCAAAACGAAATAGTCAACTATGCTAGCAAGTAGTAAATTTCTGAAAAAAAAGTTTTATTAACCCAACCCAACATGCCAACTTTTTTAATACATATAACTATCAATTCCTTACATAAAAAACTACTTGTTCTTCTCTATTAAGTATTAAATATAAACAGAAAACTGACACAGTTCAAGGTATATGAACATCACTTCAGGTTATTGACAGCGGCATCACTTTGAAACTGTATCAACAGACATGCCACTCAAGTTAGAAAACTTAATAGCAGCTCGTAAAATAACTTTCCAGTTTCTCCAATCTATTCTTATGTCTCGCGTTGAGATATTAGACATATTTCTTAAAGTGCTAACTAATAAAAATGTGTGTCAACCTCTTGTCAAAGTACGGAACAAAGGATTCATCAATTTCTAGATCTGAACATCATTTTATTTCCTTGAAATAATAAAAACAAAAATGAAGAAGCTAGCCTTTCTTGTTCATTGTTGTAGAACGTGGATTTCTGAATGGTACCACAAAAGCCTTGACAGAAGCGCTCATCCAGAACGAGAAGCTACTTAAAAAGTCGTCACGGCTCAATTGTTACAACAGCATCATTTGTCTCATAGAAAAATCGTAAATGCGTGTAATGAAAGGAAATTACTCCATAATCAAAATTTCGTCCTCTATCGTGACTATTGGGTCGGGATCAGATCCAGGACAACACTGATCAAACGATAGACGCATTTCATCAACAAACGAAAAAAATGTGCAATTTTCTGCTCAAAATACAAACGCGTGTTTTACTGTTTAACCAAGAGTCAAATTTATGTTCGTAGTGATGTAATGCAATATACGGACTGGAATAATGTAGCGTCAGATCCTTTTCGTTGCCATGACGATCGTCACTATTTCAAGATCCCTAAGAAGCAGGGCCGGATTTAGGCGGGGAGAAAAGGTGCACGTACCCCTTCACAGTAAATATACGCTACCTAAAGTGAGAAGCTCGCAATGAGTCTTGCAAAAATCAACAGTTTCAGACAATTTTTTGAAGGTTGAAGGAAAAGGATTCATCGAGAGCAGACACTTAGCATTTCCAGGGCAATTCCTCATTCACACCACATATGCCTAAAGGAATTTTTTAAAAAAATAATTCAAATGTACTGGCACCCCCCTCAGAAAATCCTGGATCCGGTCCTGCTACGAAGAATACATTAAATGAAAATGTCAATGTGCTACATTATAAACAATAAATTTTACATTCAAAGGGATGAATACTTTCACCACCTTTGTTTATTAGTCCGTTGTTTTATATGGAGAATTATTTTTTCTGTTACCTTTGAAATGAACAGAAATTTTAATAGGCAGATTTTATTGATTACTTTATCAACTCCATTTAAACGTTACTTGTTTGGTACGAAATACGTTTTATTATATAATTTTAATATTTATTAAACTTAATTCCAACAACATTAGATTAATACAAGGCGAGTCACAGAAAATGGGACACTTGAAAGTGGCAACACTACCAAACTGAAGCGCATATTGGCGCTAATTGACATGTCGTCTACATCACAGAGGACTGTCATTTAGTTTACCATGAGTGAAAATAATTAGCGGGATCAATAGTCTGAGGAAATTATTTTCCGTCATCTTCGACCATTTCATATCAATGATAGTGATATCCAACCACAAGTCCATTTCTTGACATTAATAGTAGAGAGTTTCCAAAATGATGTTATCATCGTCTCAAAATATTTTGAATCTCAAGAATCAGAAATAGTAATTACTTTACTCTTCCTGAAGAGCCTCTTTCCTCCTATGGCGCGGGGCTAATGACGAGACAAGAAATCCAAAAGACGAAAAACTTCTCGGCTCGGCTCGAAAACGACACAAGAAGTACATTTCTCGACTCTCGTGAGGAACATTAGTTCAAGCAAGTCTCAGATTTCAAACACTTTAGTATTACATGATTCATAATATAAATGATTGATTGTACGAACACAATGAAGAGAATTTATTAACGCGTAAAGATACGAATGTCATTACCAGGGCCCGGATCTTGCTGACCTAAAATTTCCTAGAAAGTGACCTATAAAATGACACTAAAATTCCTCTAAAATGACCTTAAAATTCACAAAAATTGACCCTAAAATTTGTTTTTTAAAACGTTTATTTCGTTAAACATTGTCATTTTTGAATATCTATTAGATTTTAATTACCATTTCTGACTCATTCTCAAAAGTTTTGTTTCAGTTAGTTGCAGTCTATGGATCAGTCCATTGTACGGCATTGTACGTACTGAAAGCGTAAATTCACTCCCGATTTGTAACTAGGAAACACACTTAAACAATAGAAGTTCGCAAGTGTAGACTGTATACATGAGAATAATAGATAAAAACCCCGTTTAAAATCTTTGTACGTCTTCTAATCCATTGTTAGTTATTTACGTAATCACATCCTATGTGGTCAATGATCTAAAACCATCTGTTTGGCCACCGACCAACCCCTAACTCTAGTCAACCAGCTACAGCTTAGTGTTCATTAGCTTCTTAGGAATGCAGTTTTCCACCCCAATAATCAGGAACCAGGAAAAGAGATAACTTCGTATTTTTCAAATCCGTGAACAGTGCTGATTTTAAGATTTCCTTATGTAGAAGAAAAAGACTAAAAAGACCATAAGTGACCTGAAAGTTACCTTAAAATATTAAAAAAAAATGACTTGAAACTTCAAAACGGTAAAAAGTGACCAAAAGTTGACCCTAAAACAATATACTTTTAGATCCTTGAGTTGAAGGATAACGTTTTTATTTGAAGTTGCCTTGTCCTATGCGTAACAGAAAAAAGTTGACTTGTCAACAAGATCCGGGCCCTGGTCATTACATAATATACTCCAATAATAGACATGGTTTAAATACTATTGTTTCACACTCTTCGTAGAGTTCTCGTGACGCGAAAACAGTTCGAATCTTTTAGATGAAATCAACAAAAAAAAGTTAGAGCATACATTTTGCACACAATTCTACAAAAACAGACGAAAGGATAAAAAGTTTTCGAGAATCGATACAAGACAGACTTATTTGGGAATTGACATGATACCTAGAAATCTCTTCTCGTGGACAGTACGATGCGAGATTGGGGTGACTGCCCAACTTGACTCACTCACGGGACGCCTTGGCATCTATGATCAATTTGGAGAGCGAGTCCTGTTTACATTCCCTCCTCCGTTATCTTTAACAAAACTGAGTGCTGCGTTACAGGAAGAATGTCCACTATTCCTCTGGAAGTGACTCGCGAGTTAAATGCCTCAATTCTGTGAAGAATACGAACTATAGTAAAGGAAAGAGCTGGTCTAATCTAACAAGAATCAGTAAATTGTGTGTTAAGGTATTTTCTTTACGTTACTTCGGTGGTTGTCAACATTCTTTTGACTGACGACATATTTTATGAACACACGCGATATCATGACACTTGTTTGGTTGTTTTATTAATAATAGTGTAACTTATAATAGTTTAAAACTCTTAGTTTCTATAAAGTAGTGAATCTATGCGGTAGTGACCATTGTTACTGCCATTTGAGGCGTTGACTGGTAAAGTTTGTCTCAAAATTGTTTTTAACTAGTTATTTTAATGTTTCATAGCTGAACCTGCGTTCTCTACACAGCGCATCATTCACATATGAGCATGAATCTCCTTGTTATTACTCACAACATCTGCACAGACACAAGTGAAAGACGTCTTGATAAAAATCGGCAAAAGGTGCCATAAAGGGATTTTTTCTGATTACTTTTTCAATATCTCGCACCGTTTGCTAGATTTGAGCCTACTTCCGGTTCGAGTTTCCAATTCATGTATGACCAGTGTTTTCTTTTTCCTGTATGCAGTATGCAATAAGCAAATACCTTACACACACACACACATAATTAATTACAATGTCAATGACATGCGGTGCTCATTGAGCAAAACTCTCCAAACAATAAAGATTCAACTTACTGCTACAGTGGGGAAATGGTTATCCTTCGTTTTTCATTATCATTTTGGCATGAAACACACGCCTGAGAAATACTACTCCCGTATACAATTATGTGGTGTTGGAATGTATAATTCGTAGGATATGTTACTTTACTTTTTTAAAAATTTAATACATTCAGTGTACCACTAAAAATGTAATAAATAACGGCCATGTTTTCTAAATATTCAATTAGAACTGGACAATCTACACAAAATTTGAAATTGCCCAGTGAAAACGGCACGTTTCGGGCACTTGTGATTTTCGAGGTCTTATTGTCGAGAGGATTGGAGACAAACATATAAATTTAGCATTTTAATATAAAGACTAACTGAACCTGCGCTCTCTACACAGCGCATTATTCGCATATGAGCATAAATCTCCTTCTCATTCCTCACAACATTTGCACATGTCCCTTTACAGACAAAAGTTAAAGACGTCTTGATTTTAAAAAAAAAAAATCGACAGGGAGTATCACAAAGGGAAGATTTTTTCGATTTTTTCTCAATATCTTTCACCGTTTGCAAAATTTAAGCCTACTTCCGTTGGAGTTTGTAAGTCATGTATGACCAGTGTTTTCTTTCTTCTTACATGCAGCATGTAATAAGCAAACACGTTACATACATAATTAATTATAATGTCAGTTATATATGGTGTTTATTGGACAAAACACTCCAAAAAAGATTCATCTTAGACTGAAAAAATGGTTATCCTTCCTTTTTCAGTATTATTTGGTTAGGAAACAAACTCCTGAGACATATTCAACCCGTGTATACAAAAATGTGGTATTGGAATGTATAATGCGTAGGATATTATCCTTTAGTTTTTTATTTTTATATATAATTTCAACACTTCCAGTGTACCCCAAAAAAATGTAATAAAGAAATAATGGTAATGTTTTATAAATATTCAATTAGAACTGGACAATCTATGCAAAATTTGCAATCGATCAGTGAAAACGTCATCTTTCTAGAGCCTGTAGTTTCCGAGATCTCATTGTCGAAAGGATTGACCACAAACATATAAACGTCCACAAACACATAGTTTAAAAGAACTCCAAACATGGCAGCACAATTCATTGGCATTGATTTTGGAGAAGGCTTATTAAAATACAAAAGCTTTGAACAATACCTTTAAAGCATAAACTTTACAAAAAAAGATGTATTTAAATAATTTATTTAAAGTACACATACTTTAAAATATTGTCTTTGTTAAACGTGAAATCACAAAAAACCGTAAGTCAAAGGTTTGAAATCCAAAGTTAGAGGTTGGAGTTTTTATAGCTTTTGTAACATTTTAATAGATAGATGATATTTGAATTCTAAGATTCCGAGACACACTATGGACTGCACAACATACCAGTGTGTCCCGATACAATGGTTGGAAACCACTGTTAGTTCCCCAGAAATAATGCTCAAGAAGCCACGAAATGTCATTTCAATCACGTAATTTTCTGTCTTTTCAAACTAGATAATTATACTGGCCTTAAGCAAATCATTCAAGGTGAATGTAAAAAAGTACAACACTTCACAGAATGCAACAAGCATTATTATTAAAATAATAGATCCAATCAATTTTTGCAAAAATAAATAAATAAAATGTAAAAAAAATACGTAAATATTATTTTTCACTGCTAAAATAAGAGATAAACCACATCGAAACTCAGTTTTAAGAAACGAATGCACTTGACATATATCGTGTTCGTGTCTTGAGATTGCGGAACACAGTAGAAACGAAAGAAAACAACTTTTTTCTAATACTGTGAAATAAATTTACACGGAGGCTCCCATAATGAATAGTTTCTATACTGTATCATGACAATTAAGTTAAATAGATCCGGGAGCAGGTAACAATTAGCTTAAATAAACCCTAAGAGAAATTCGTGCTTTCCAAAAAGAAAGAGAAATAAATATAAGCAAGGTTGAGGTAGAACAAAAAACAAAGTTATTATAAATGTATTGCACTACTTTTTCTTTCTTATTTTACTTAAAAAAATAAAAACCTTTTTGACACCATGTACTCAGTGACACATATATATTGTGAATTTCCTCAAACAAGCTACTTTTTGCATTAAAAAAAAATATCAGTGGGCAAGAATAACTGCAATTTCAACCAACCTAATGAATAGCAGAACATTACAGATAACCAAACAATCCACTTTCCTGATAATGCGGTCGTAAGTAGAACAATGGCGAGTATAATCATTTGCCGTTTTATGCGGATCCGGGTTCGATTTCTATTTCACACATTTCATTTTAATGACGGGCCAATATAACAAATCAAAATCAATTCTTAAACATAATGAGGTAAAAAGTTAAGGTCTCGCGATTACGCCATACAAGCTTTAAATCAATCTCTCTCTTTCTCTCTCTCAATATATATATATAGTAGGTATTTGAAAGTGAATTACAATGGAAAGATTATCAAGACGAAGACACCAGAACTTTAAGAACACCCACAAAAACGAATTTGCCCAACACAGTCTCACATCAGAGATGGCGTGGGTCAATGACAACTTGACCCATGACCCACTGATCCACCACCAACCGTGACTCATTCGTGAGATACCCAATTTTTCGCATTTTCCCCTTAGAATATATATCATGAGAAAGCGATATAACATCCCAGTTGGGATTAGGGCCTAACTATATACCAAAATCATTTCATTTGGTTTTGCCATTTGGCCGTGATGATGACGCACACATACTTACATTCAATTATTTTATATAATCATTCATATATTACAGGTGATTCAAAAATATATATATTTTTTTCAGTAGCCAGCTACTCAAAAAACTCTCAGGCTGTATCTCGGAAGCCAAGAAGTAAATCTTATTGCAGGTATCAATATCCAAAAGTGTCTGAAGGTCTTTTTTCACTTAGATATACTCATCTCAAGTAAGTAAATAGGAACAAATGAAAAAGGAAGAAGAATGAAAGGCTTGAAAAATAAAATGTGGACAAATTTACTAGTGTTCACAAGATGCTGTTTACGATGCACTGAGCAGAGTGGGTCGCAGCGGGTCAGGCCTTGACCGACGACCCACGTACCCACTCACAAACCTTAACCCACTTGACCTACTCCATTTCTGTCTCACATGCCTTGGGATCGTTCAATAAAATTGTTCAAGTAAAATACAGGGTGTCCGGAATGAGACTAACGGTTTTTAAAAAGGTATAGTTTTAATAGGGTCAGAGATACAGAAGAAAAAAGACTGCATTGGTCCTACTTACAAGTCATCCTAACTCAGTGTAATTCCACGTGAGTTCCATTTGTAACTCTTACAGAATCTAGCCTGAACTCCATCTATCTCCACGTATTCTGTAACATCTGAGGTGTTACTGAAGCAATCGTATTCCTAATACGGTTCTTCACTTCAAGGTTTCGCACCTTCCCACCAGAATACACAAGGTCTTTCACATACCCCCACAGGAAGAAGTCCAGGGTTTAACATCAGGAGAGCGTGGAGGCCACCCAATTGGCCCATTACGGCCTATCCCACGGCCAAGAAATTCAGTATCAAGGTACTCCCTCACTTGTAGGCTCCAACGTGGCGGGGCACTATCCAATTGGAGTTGAGGTTGCAAATGTTGTAACTGGGTAACATCAAAGTGTTGAAGTATGTCTAAGAACACATTTCCTGTTATGGTTAGCTCTATGAAAAAGAAGGGGCCTATAAATGGTTTACGTGTTAAAGCACACCAATCATTCAGTTTGGGACTGTCTCTAGAACGTTATATGTACGCATGCGGATTCTCAGATCCCAATCATCCTAAACACTGTGTCTGTTAACACAGTCAGACAAGTGAAAAGTTGGCTCATCAGAGAAAACAACGTTCAATAGGAAATTACGGTAATAATCAATCCTGTCCAGAATTTTCAGTAGCAAATGCTGCTCTCTGTGGCTTATAGTTGGGCTTAATTTCTTACAACAATTGCACCTTATACACCCGGAAACGTAATCGTTTGTGTCAGGGGCGGACTGGCAACCATAGGGCCCACCCTGCTAAACTGAAATGAGGGCCCACTGTATAAAAATGTAAAAAAAAAAAAAATGTACTTGGCATTCTTCATATGTATTACATATAAAAGTCCATCTTCCAACCCATAAATAGTATCCCATATATTCATACAAAAGCAAAACATTAATTACAAAAAATCTGAAGTAGGAACATTTTAATAGTAACTCATACAGTGTGTAATTGGCATTATCATTTTTTATTGTAAACACACACAATACCGGAATTGGTGCTTTCAGTTATTTACATAGTGCTATTTTTTTTTATGTAATGAATTTAAACCATTTATTTAAACAAATGAGTGTCATGTTTTAGAAAACCTGACCCGAGTCATTATTCGGGTCGGGTCGACGTTCAACTCGACCCGACCCTCTCGACCCGAGAAGGATTTAACCGAAACGGCGCATAAGAAAGTTGACCCGAGCCGACTCGTGGCTGGAGCAGCCTTGACCCTAGCGTAGGTGACCCGACCCGACCCGTGTCTCAAACAGGCTTGACTCGACCCCTGACCCATGAAAGCCTGATCTGATCCGTTTGAAAGCACTACGGGGCGGCAAACAGTTCAGTTAATTTCGTGTTCGCCTGCTAAAGTTGTGTAATTTCAAGTAAAAATAGCCATAAAAGATAAGCTACAATAGACTGAAATCATCCAAAGACGTGGTGTATACATTATAATTTATAAACACCTTAGACAGAAAAAAAAAAAACTCGAATGAGTCACATCACGTTCATTTGTTTCTTGGGGCTTCACAGATTCAAATAGCCTACGTTGTTTTGGGTCAGATGCAGCTTTTTGTAAATCCCATCTTCGTTTGTGTTCTCGCTTTTTAGCACCACTTTTATATTTTTTTCTTTACAGTAATCTTACAATCACTCCTATCATCCATACTGACACAACCACATCTGTCTTCCACGACAAACGACACGTAACTGGTGTTCCAATAATTGAATTGCTGCCATCGGATTTGCTCTTCGATGTAATATACAAATAAAACACGAGCCGAGGGCAGCAACTTCATAGTAATTGTTTGAGGTTTGTATAAAACAATCGTTGATAGTGGCGACTAATTTCTTTTCACTTTACCGTACTGAAAAAAAAAGAAGAAGAAGCAGCCTGATCCGATTTTTTCTTCGAAGCTTGATCTGAGGACAATGCAGTTCAAAGGCGTTCCGGCTCCACCTCCACTTTCCACAATAACAATATCTACGAAACTATTGTTTCTTTAAAACATCGCCACTCGCCGGCTTGTAAAAGGACCAGAGTAGGCAATGGTATCCAAATCCAATAACAGCCTGAAATCTACTGTGTTTCTTATATTTAAAAAAATAGTAGTTAAAGTGCTCGTTTTTAACAGCTGCTGTATCGCAAACCCCGCAATGTTTTAGGGCCTGATTGTCTCATAGACGGAACCTTTTCAAGTCGATAAACGTGAAGAAGAATAAGGTCTGTTCATGAAAGTTTAACTTCACGTCTTTTTTTAATGCAAAACACAAGTTTGCGGGAGTTACCCTGGCATATTTTTGATGCTGGTAGGTTTAATTGAGCACACCTTTTTAAAATTGGTGGAGGGGGCCCACCCTGCATTTGCAGGGTAGCAGGGTGGGCCAGTCCGCCCCTGGTTTGTGTACCACATCGTGCACTGTTGACTTTGGAATTGCCAATTGCCTGCTCGCTGCGCGAATTGACTTCCTCGGGCTACATGAGAAACACTCTCTTATTGCTTCCATATTTTCTTTTGGCACACGCGATTTACCACCGCTGTGTTGCTTCACTACACTCCCCGTTGATAAAAATTTATCATTCCACGCCTGCATACTTGCGTGATGGAGGATCCTTGTGGTAAACACGTCGAAAGTTTCGTTGAACTTAAACAACACTTTGTCTCTGCAAAACACCACACGCATTGCGTCTTTTCGACTGCCGAAACCATTTCTGTTTATCGGCGATACTAGCGCTGTAACAACTGAGCTACAGGAACTCGGGTTCGGCTCTCAGTGGAGACTTGATGTTGGGATCCCACGATAAGCTTAGGTCCATCTAATATAATCATAGATTATAACCTTAAAGGAATGTCAGAACTTAAAAGAAACCAAGACAAACTATGAACGTGGTCGAAAGTCTGGCAATCGCACACCCTGTAACGGATTCGAATTTCGATGAAGTCAGGGGTACTGGTATTGTCTTTTCACCATTCATGATCATCACTTCTCATCGTCTCCTCTAACTGAAGAGCAGAATAGCGGGACGTTAAGCTACGTATATATTGAATGTAAACAGTACGCAACTTCCTCGAACATGTCAATGACATGCTGAATCAAAGATTGCCCTAGTTCATACGTAGGAAACAGGCATGGACACACACTAGAGAGAACTGGATGTTCGGATAAAAATCCGTGGTTTTCACACACTCGACAGTAGTTCCTTATATATATATATATATATATATATATATATATATATATATATATATATATATATATATATATATATATATATATATATTAAACTTCTAAACACGAAGACTCCAAAACACTCGTCTCTAGTCTAGTGGTTAGTATATGCACCTCTGGTTCACCGGGTTCTGGTGGAAGAGCTCTAAAATCTGACCGCTGCTGAAAAGAGACGCCAACCAACCAACCAACGTAGACCACAAGACGACGACCGGCGCACGATTTGGAATCGAGGATGTGTGGTCAGGACTTCGCGAACCCCATTGCCATTGTTGTTCGTATTCCTGGAGTATTTCACGGAAACAGGTAACAAAGCGTAATCCAATGTTTTGCAATCAATTCAATCAGTGCGACGCGGTACACCGGTGTCCTCGCGAGGAATCGGTAAAAAGATAGCAAGCGAAATTTTACATACTGTAAGAAACTGTCAAGGAAGAAGTGGAAGAAGTCGAAATAGAAAGAAAGACAGAAAGAAACCAAAAGATAATAAAAGAAGTGGCAGAACAAGATGGAGAAAGAAAAGGATGAAATCAAGAAATGAAAGACAAAAGAAAATGAAAGTCTTAAAAGAATGGAAATATAAAAGACGTAAAACGAAGACAAGATTCCAAACACGGAAAAGAACCAGAAGAAAATTGAAACACTTAACACATTGTGAATGGAAAATTGGTAAAGCCAAAATTGACTCGCAGGAAGAAGAAAAAGAAAAAAGTTGAAAACTGCAAGAGAACGTGAAGTCTGTGGAAGGATAAACAGAAAGGGAGTTATCGACGTAAAAGAAAAAAATAAGAAAAGATAAATCGTCGCTGTAGTATATATTAGGAAAAAGTGTTACGGTATTATATATGATATTATTTAGTGTTGTATTATTTAGTGAGGTGTTTAATTAGAAAGCCATCAATAACGTCTTTAATGTTCTATTTCAATGTTAATTTATTGTTTTAATTTTGAATATTTGTTACAAGAAAATGATAACTATTGGGAAATGTATGAACTTTGTTCCGTACGAATTGGTCCTTTCTTAGTTACAAAACTCTAGAGAAAATGTGAATCTTGAAAAGTTTTATTCAGTGATAAAATTTTTGTCCAGACACCGGGGAGTCTGTAATGCGCCGCTATATTTTATCTGCACCAGCGCATTACTTGATATTTGGGCAAGTGATAATTTGGATTTCGGTCCGCGCCGTAAGATATAAATCTAAATTGTGAAAACTTTTTCCAATCGAAATCAACAAAAAACAAGTATTGTAAATAATAAGGAAAATGGAATGTTAACGATATATAGAAAGAAAGTAGTTTTGTGATTCTGATCGGTAAATATGTATGTAAAAATTATGAATCTGTAAAACGTAGAACCCCGGATCAAACGTCGGAAAATTTATCCAATTGTGTTAGTATCTAGATTTTGTTTGTGATCTCAACGAAATGAAATTCATACGTAGATGGTGCAACGTAGTTCATTGGTAATTTAGATGATGTATATATTGGGAGTTTTTACTCATACAGCCTCGACGAATTGTGCATAATAATAATATAATGTAATAAAATAATTGAATATGAATATTAGTAAAAAAAAAAGATGATGATGATGTGTGATGAATATGAGGTAATTATGATATGTAATTTGAAATAAAAGGCTGATAAGGAAATGTACAATAATTCCCAATTAAATCGTTATTCGAAGAACTGCATCATCTAATTGGCCATTTACAGTTTGGTTATTTTTGGATGAACTATGTGTTCGTACATCTGGTAAAACGCCAAGTTATTGTTTTACTGTAGAAGTTTCTTTTGTCAGTACCCGAACCTCAAAACAATCAATGTGAACCATCTTCTTACTACAATTAGAATGGAAGGTGAGACCAGTGCGTTTCAAATGGAAACATTGAATTTTGATTTAACATTGGGCGCATAAAGAGTGTACAGCCCAAACGGCTCGTCCGATGTTAAAAAAAAAAAAAACTTTAGATCGAAAACATTTTATTTGGAGACGGTTTCCCCTCTTACATTTTATTGTAATTCTGATATTACCCCAGGGAACTTTTGAGACACCCTATATGTCAAAGTAAGGTTACAAAACCTCCAGTGAAACGTATACAATCAATACAGGCAACAGATAGTGCATTCATTAGGTTACTTTTACAGTTTCTCCATATCGTTTGAGGAGAGATATAGTGAGATACATATTGTCAAATTTTGAACCCCTCTCTCCTTACGATATGAATTTTGGTGAAAGTGATAAAATACAATCCTGGCTCGAGTCAAGAACTAACTATGCTGAAAAAAAAATTCATTCACCCGTTCAATGGTTCACCCGTTTCCTCGTGATATGAAACAGACGTTTATGTTATTTTTTTACTCTGAGAATAACACAGAAATTGGCTCCCCTTACCTTAGAAGTTAATTTTCTAAAAGGTTGGAGAACGTGGATACTTATTTATAGTAGGTTATATAAGAAGTTCTATCTTCTGAGCATGACTTTAGCGAATACTTTTTTTAAAATTTTTTTATTTATTTATTTAACAATCACCAGATACAGCTCAGATGCTATTTTATACTGGATATCTAAAACAACAACAATAACAACAATGGAAAGGATTTTTGAGAAGGTATCGACCAGGGCGTTTAGTAGGTACCATTCCGGCATTTGCCTGGTAGGACTGAGGGAAACCCTGGAAAACCCCAGTCAGGATGGTCGGCAGCGGGAATAGAACCCACGATCTCCCGAATGCGAAGCCAACGCTTTACCACTTGAGCTATTTTTAAATATACTTTAAGCCACCCTCTTCTATCCGGTTTCAGATTTTAATAGGAATATGATAAAAATTTGATCGTCCAAGTTCAAAAATTCGTTTTAAATGGTTCCGCTGTATTCCGTGATGATGAAAGATGACGTACATTTGGATATAGAGGAGAAAATTATAGATATTTTTCCCTTCCCTCTTAGAAGTGAAATTTTTGAAAACGCTAGGCGCATATCAACTTATTTTTAATGAAGAGTTTATATGTCAAGTTTTATTTTCCTAACTTCATAGGCTCCTGAGAGAGACTATTTTTGACACAAATTTTGTCGTACACCCCCTTTCCCTATTTTAATCAAAGTGATATTGTAAAAATCCAGTTTGAGGTAGGTACTACATGTTTAAAAATTCACTTCAAATAGTTCAGTCCGTTATATACCTACGTACATGTAAGTCTTCCAGTTAACGGTAAAAAGACTACAATTCTGCACTAAAAATTGTATTGAACGTTAGATGAATTCAATGGTCTATTAACTGTAATTATATATATATATATATATATAAAACATACTTTGTTTAAACTTGCAGCATGAAGACCCCACGATTATATGGATTACGGTTGGTGTAAAGGGACAAGTTTTGCCAATAGATGTCACTACAGTCTTCGTATCTCTCTCATGTATTTTTTACCTTTCACAAAAATTCACGATTTCTCTTACAGATTTCAAACTAGAGCTTTCATATTTTTAGAGAAGGAACTTCATAACCTATCGAAGGCAACAATCCGTGCCGATTTCTTATTTAGAATTTTCTTCATTGTTGAAACAGTTATATTGTTAAAGGTTTGGATATCCCTTTCAACAAACAAACCATTTCAACAATGACGAAAATTCTAAATAAAAAATCAGCACGGTTTGTTGTCTTCGATAGGTTATGAAATTCCTTCTCTAAAAATTTGAAACTTCTAGCTTGAAATTTGTAAGAGAAATCGTGAATTTTTGTGAAAGGTAAAAAATACATGAGAGAGATAGGAAGACTGTAGTGACATCTATCGGCAAAATGTGTCCCTTTAAACTAACCTTAAGATACAAGTCTCAGACTTACGTATATCCAGTTAGTATCCCAGAATGATTAGCCATTATTCATCACAGAAGATATACAAAAGTGATCGAAAACGACCGATATTAGTATCAAATACACAGTTTTTGTTGTCCATGAGAGATTGGTAACAATTTCGATATTCTTTAAGTCCAAGTTCAGTCTTCCCCATGAGGATAAGACCCTCTATTACACCTATATGTCAAACTCGAGACTTGCAATAATACAAAATTCGCTCCTCAAGTATAGGCTTTCTACTATAGTCAAACCTGAAAGAATTTTCTAATTCACATTATGTAAAATTAAGATGTAAATACTATGTATATTTCTTTCTGTTAATAAACTGTTTTTATGCTATTTTATTTTTTGCCTGCTAATATTGTACTTTTTCAGTGTAACACCAGCTGAGAATGCTCCAAGAGCATTGCTAGAACGAACTTAAAAAGAATTTTAGAGATGGAGCGGAAGGAGAACTGATTGTTCCAACATATAAAAGTAAATCTTTTTATCCGCACATTTTTGTTTCTCGCAAAAATTCGAAAAATATCTCTCTCTGACTTACGGTTCCTGAGATAAGCTCCTTCAATCTCCCGAAATAGGAACTATGTTTTGGCCAATATCTCGTGAACGGTAAGTCATAGAGATGATATTGGTGTTGATACCTAAGAGCATGGTAGACATTTTAGTATCAATATTAACTGGTGGCAGCTACTGGTCAATCCAATAACCAGTTGCACAGTGCCCACCAATGGAAGGCTCAAAATTAAAAATTAAAAAAAGAAATAACAGACAGAGAATTCAGTAATAATGCTTGCAGAATAAACTCTAAATGCTGCAATGGAAATCCTAAAATATTTCACGGCTTGACTTGCCTAAAACAAAAAAAGAAGTAATGCCACGACCCAAGCCTAACAAGTCATTATCATTCCTAGTTGCTGTCTTTAATTTCTAAAGAACTGTTTTCACCAACTGACAAATGCTGAAGTACTTCAGATTAAATGCTTCCAACTCAAATTATCTCTGACATTTTCCCCACTTTCAATGACCTTTCCTAACTTATTTTCCCTACTCTTAAATTAGCTAGTTCTTACACAAAGCAAAGTAATAAATGTCCGCCTACAAAAACCTCATTCGCCACTGCACAAGTTCTTCGAACTTCCCTTGACTTCTTGCAACACAAAGAAAGACCAATGCAGCACTGGTGCGTGACACTTCCTTCGATCAATGCACAAGACTTTTAAATTATTGGATCTGGTTTGTGGTCATCAGAAAGGTAGTTAAAAATGACTAAAAATTGTACAACTGTACTTTTGGTTTTATTCTTTAACCATGCAGTTCCGTATACCGGTACCTGAGAATGAACCATTGTTACTTGGAAACAGGATGCACATCAGCAGGTATTCTTGATGTGCCATCAAAGCATGTTACGTGACAAGCTTTCAAACGGCCGATCACTGCATGGATTATTCCCTATGCAATACGAACAATGTTACCAACTTAATTTATAGTTCACTACCCTTCCTGAGTTATCATCTTCATGTTTGGTAGAAATGATTGATCTCACAAAGGCGATCGTCTTCAAAACACGAAGCGTTAACGTGAGGGTAAGTAAGGTTAGGTTTGAGAAAAACGAGATTAAATTAGATGTTTGTTCCACATTTATTTTCAGAGAGCTTCATCCGTTCAAATCATAAAAGAGTGACGAAGATCAACATATTCATTCTTTAGTTTTTTTTTTTTCATTCAAAGATAATAAACAAAATATGTAATTCTTAAAAGATGATTTCATGAATACGGAATTTTCCTTTGTTTTTAAAACATACTAGTCATGAGTTTTAAGCTCAACTTTGTTCAGAAAATACATCTGTTTCTTAGAAGCTTATTTTATCGTTAACTTATCTTGTGAATCAGAATCTAAAAATGAAGTAATAGGGGAAACCATACAGTTATTGGCACTTTAAGGATTTGTTTTCATTCATATCTTTATAACGGATTTATTTTATAACATATAGTGGCGATTTTTTTAATATATACTTTCTGGGAATCTCTAATTGAATAATATGTTGAGAAATTACAATACAAATGTAAATTTTGGCAGTAAAAATATATTTTGTAATGTGACAATGATCTTACAGTTATTGGCACTCAAAAAACAGTTATTGGCACCCAATGAGGACAGTTATTGGCACCATTATAAAGCAAACAGTAGAAGATGCGATTGATAGAAATAAGGCTTGTAATCCTGACTGGAAGTAATATCAGTTATTATATGTATTAATAGACAAGAAATAGACATTATGGACCTTGAATATTATGAAGTAAAAACAAATTGAAACCGGGGAATGCGCAACATATTTTTATTTTTTAAAAAATGGGAAATGCACAAACAAAATTGTATGTTTCAATGATTTATGTCAATCCGTTTCATTAATCTCGTCCTCATCTGAAACCACAGTCACTGTCATCCTGTAGAACGTAGCACCCGTGACACACAATTCATCTTCTATGTCTTCTGGTATGTGTTTCTTATGGTACTTTGGAATGCAACGACTGTGATATTTGCTGTGGAACAACTCGCATTCAAGATCCATCCTTCCCGAAAAGGATAGCTGAAAACAGTGTTTGCAGGATATTACGTTGCTTCTCGCAGCTGATGACTAATCGAAGTTCAGCATCCTTGTGAGCGTTCCATTTTGTAATGATTCAGTCAGTCCTTTGTCTTTTTCGAGGTTAGAAGTTGAAGCACCGCTTATCTGCGTTGAACAATCGAGATAGACCTCATGTTTTGATTTCTTTGGAGATGCTTTTCCTCTGTGTTTTAACTCTTATTCCTTTCTCTCAGACATCTTCCTTGTTTGCTTTCTGATCTTTTCTTGTTCAGCTGATTGCTTTCTTCATTTCTGTCGTACAAAATAGCTCGATATTTATGAGACGTTATTACAAACGGCAGTCTTCCTACATTTCGTTTCCCCTTTCTCTTAGGAGTTTCTGGCCATATTAAAACATCTTGCAGCAACGGGTGTTTGGTCTTTAACTTTTTTGGAGTTGATCCGGAACCTTTTTGTAAAGTATTTGCGTCTGTAGTACTGCCATTGATAGGTGTACTAGGGTTCACTTCACAAAGAGTATGAGCATCACTACCAGTATCTGAGTGGTTGAAATCATTGAGTCGGATACATGCAGATGATGCAGGTGAACCTTGCTGATTGTTCGCCTGCCCCGACTGAAGAATAACACATCTCTCTATCGAAGACTTAGGCCTACTATTATCTATAAAATGTTGAAATGAGCGATGCAGTACATGGAATTCTTCGTTCGTATTTACAAGGACTTATTCATTGTCAACTTCCTGAAGTCTTCTCATTACATCAGTTCCTACTATACTTTCAAACTCGGTTCTGGCTAATACTACATCCTTAGTTTGCTCATTACCACCGCGTATTTCTTGAACTGTTTGTATTGGTTTTGCAACGCATTTAGTGGAATCTCTGTCGTTGGGATCAAATGGGTGTAAACCGCATGTCCTAAATCCATTTTGTATAATAGTTGACGAAATGTAAGTGTCAAGTGCTTGTTTTAACAGAGGAGCAAATTTAGCTTTCGTCAGAGACTGCAATTGATTATAAAGTTGCCACTTTCGTGTACCACTTGCTTCCACCCATCCTTCAATGGTGTAAATACGGCAACGTCAGCAGGTTGTAATATTTTTGTAGAATTGGGATACAGAGCAATGAGTTCATTTAAAGCCTGCAGCAAAGTTCGCTAAGTTGGTAAGTAGGATGAGTTTTATGACCGTCCACAAAATGTATAATCGGGAACTTGACATTTTTCGATTTTAATTACGGATATAACACATTACCTATATGCCCATAAAATACTTCGGCTTTCATCCACCCGTTCTCACTGCGACCGATACCCTATCCTGTAGGCACAGATAGAGCCGCATCATTAGGCACACGAACATAAGGGAAAACTATCATTGGGGGTGTTACGTCACCTGCAGCACTGAAAGTAAACATAACTGTTAAAGACTCCTTTGCATTTCCGCTAACACCTTTCCAGTTTTCGGCCAAAGCAAAAAGTTAGTTTAATCACCGTTGTAAACACGTGTTGCATCCTGCAGAACATCTGTAAGGTTATTGGCTTCAAAATACTTCTGTATATTATGAAACCATGAACTTATGTCCTTTTCTGTTACACAAGCACTCGCACCTGTAACAGATTCCCACGTTCTTTCGGCAACCTTACGATTTCTTTGAAAGAACGATTTATACCATCCATCTCCGGGCATGTTATTTAGAAACGGATTAGGACGAGAATGTTTCACGAGAAAGTCCTGAACACTTTTAAGAATATCCTGTTTCTTTCTGGGAAAACTCTTTTCTGCACATTTTATTAACAATTTCACCAACAATGGTTCTTCCTGTTCTAAAATGGGTCGTGGTCCGGAAGATGATTTCACATCTTGATTTCTCAGATGGAATTGTAATGTAGACCGAGGAACGCCATACTGCTTCGATGCTGTCTTTATTCCTACACTTTTTGATATTGCTTCAAGGGAAGCACTTCTCTGTTATAGTGCATATATTTTTCTTCCAATCTTTGGCATTGTGTGCCGATTTCTGCAACAATAAGAAAACGTTTTGTAATTAATTTTATATGAAAAATTTTAAGTTTGTCATTGATCTAGGCCCTACCATTTAAAAAAAAAAGAAAGTAGAAACTAAATGCCCATGTTGCTAAAACCAACAATATCCATAACCGTCCAGACGTTTGGGACTAACGTTTTGAATCTCACAGCAGACTTTTCTTAACCGGAGTTCTTTACTCCGTTATTCACATTGACTTAGGCTAGCTCGCCATTGTTAATAACTATGCTTGTGTCTGACCACGCGCACTTCATGGCCGACTAGCTGAGTTTTGAAAAATACTTTCTTGCTGTAACTCAAAGTTCAAACTATTATAATAAATTTTGTTGGTAGGCTAACTCTGTAACTCAGCCGGGTGGGCCAAACTTTGCCAGTCCGCCCCTTAACTAGACTACGTGAACAAATAATTTCAATAGGCATATTAGACATACTTCATTACCAGAACCTATTCTGCTACAAATCCCTACAGTCATTGGCATGGTCATTTATACAGTTCTTGGCACTGTGCCAATAACTGTTACTTATTAGAGTAGGAAACCAAAATTTTGACCAAGTATAGACGTGGAGATGGAAAGCATTATCGGACAGTTTTCAAGCTATTTTATTCTTCAGCATCAGAGACAGTGATTGGCACTATAGTGCCAATAACTGACATTTTATATTTTCATTCGTACAGTTATTGGCACCCCATGCATTCACTCGAAGGACAAACAAATCGGTTAAAAATGTACCATTGGAATGATTAGTAGACCCAATTCCTCTCGTGCAAAAAATATTAAAACATTTTAAACAATAGCAAACTAATTACATTTCTCTTAAGCTGATAGATATCCTTAACAAAAAGTATAAGAATTACCTGCAAAATTAAAAATTCCAAATAGCTTCCACTGTCGACTAGAGTTTGCCTCCAACTGAAAGGTTTCCCGCAAAACAAACAAAGGGAACGCGGGCAGAGAGGATCAGAGCTGCCAGCTGCAGGAAATTTTTACCAACACGTATTCATTTTTCCTTAGTAAAGAGAAAAAACTAAGGAAAGTGCCAATAATTGTCAGAGTGCCAACGACTATATGGTTTCCCCTAAGTCTCCAAAATAGCTCAGAAATTAAAATAATGGGAGTAAAATACACTCTAAAGCACCTAATTTCTTACTTTAACACCGAACGATAGTACGAGTAATTTTTGTGATCAGTTATCTGAATAAGATTTGAATATTCCATACGCAATGGCCCATTTCGTTACGGAAGATTTCTCCTTGAGATGCTAATTCCGAGGTGATATGTTATTCTCGGTTGTTAATCATTTAAAGCTTACATATTCTGTGTTATATATCTATTTATGTTCAACTAGCAGCGTTCACCCCGCTTCGCTGCGGTCACCCCGGAACGCAATAAACTTTGTTACTTAGATAATTTTTACTTTTTCGCTTTCAAGTGATATGATAAAAACCATAGAAGATTGCAGTAAATCTTAACATTATATCGCCTGTCATTTATGTTAACCCGCCCCGCTTCGCTGCGGTCATCCCGGTGCTGGCATATTGTAAAAGTGTCTGTAAAAATAAGCAAATCAATTAAAAAATTTTAAACAGAAGATTCAAGCTATTTTCCGCTGTATATCGCCTGTCATTTATGTTAACCCGCCGAGTGACATGGTCATGCGGGTTGCATATAAATACGTTTATTTTTACCTATGATGAACTAATAACAAAGGATTTGTACGTTATGGACACTTGAATGGTCAATTATCTCAAGACACTGGTAATTAAAAATTAAAGTGATATGATAAAAACCATCTAGGGTCCAAATCCTAATAACCCCCCAAAAATGAAAGAAATTGGTTCAGCCGTATTAGCGTGATGAGCGGACAAAATATTGTACGTTCTCTTTTATATATATAGATTGTGTTGTTCTGCAGATGGTCCTAATTATTTATTGCTTTTGAGTACACTGTTTATATATTTATGCTGTCATATTTCTAGTATACGTACGTATATTGTAATTTAAACTGTGTAATTTTGAAGTTACCATAATGGTGGATATTATGGAATTCCAAATACCTACGTTACGAAATCCTGATTACTCTACATTTCTATCCGAGGTTCTACTTTGGAAGAAAATACACGAACATTGGTAAAAATCGAATTAGGGTCTAATATAACCAGGATTAGAATTAGGAATTAGATTACTGAGCTTTCGGCATCTATGACCATGTCAGCCCGTCACGTATGAGAGATGAGTCCCTCGGCGATCACATTATCCAAGGAAAGGATTGGCGAAAGAGAGAAGCCGCCTGGGATCTGTATGTTAGGTGCTATCCCGGAATTTGCTTAGTATGAATTAGAAAAACCCAGGAAAGCATCACTCAGAATGGCTGGCCTCAAAAAGCTTTTACACTTATTCGACTGAAGTAGCCCCAACGGTAATCGTACCCGGGACCGCTCACACCAAAGACAAGAGCGTTAGCGACTACGCTACGCGGGATCACAATTACTGTAACCAAATAATGCAATATTCGACTAGTATGTTTGTAGCACTGCTAGGAGTGTCTGTCGCTGGCAGAAGACTTAATATACATATATATATATATATGCCTACACTAAATAAATATACAGTAGCTACAAACAATCTGTTCCAGCAGAACTATCAGTTGTCGTTGGCAAAGAATTATATACTTTCTAATGCCATGAAAGTTAGTTTTCGTCGATTTTCTCGAAAACTACTCACCAAAATTTACCCTTAAGCATGTCAATTTGATAAGCTTAATGAGATATTTTTTTTTATCTTTGGACAATATTTTAGTTACATTGAAATTAAAGTTTAAGAATTAATAATGATTTTGGCTATATTTAAGCAACCACATTACATGCTCTAAGTTCTGCTAATGTCATAGCGAAGAGCTTAATGATCTTATATTACAGCGTCAGTTTCACTTTAATCAGGTTATGTGGTTCTTGCACAGCATCAATTTTCAGGTTTTCAACAAAATTATGTCTAGAGCAACCCACATTATGCTTTGTTGTTAATATCAATCATTGTTTCACATTAATCGTGTATAATCGCAGGGGCGGATCCAGGACCGACTTCTGGGGGGGGGGCGGTGGGTTGTCATAATGCTACTTTTAAGGACTCCAAATTCTTGGATGGATTTTATTATATATAAAACAAGAAAGTTTCCTCTTCTGGGGGGGGGCGATTGCCCCGATCGCCCCCCCTGGATCCGCCCCTGGTATAATGTATAATATTTACTACACACTAAATATTCTACAAATGTATATTTACTACACACTAAATATTCTACCTATCTTGATCTATTTATTAATATTTTATGCAACCAGTTTCTTTCATATTTAATAAACTTTCTACTTAGTGCAATGTATATGCATTACGCGAGTCAGATTTTGAGCTCCTTCGTAGCTAAGCGGTTAGCGTACGCGCTTTTGGTGTGGGAGACCCAGGTTCGATTCCCGGTGGGAGTTCATGTGGTTCGGATTCCATGTTAATCAGTAGGTTCACGTCTTACATAGCCTCGCTGATGAACGGGACGCTAAACTCTAAATCAACTCGTCAGTTTTTATTATTATTATTATTATTATTATTATTATCACTTGTGTGCGCCTTAGAGGTGCATATACAGTATATACGGAAAGTGAAAGATGCCACCAAAAAGTGCAGAAAGTGCTCAAGTTTAAAAGGCACACAAAACAATATAGTGTGGAGTTCTTGTATACTATTCATTGATGGCGGAAAGGTTTCTTCTTTTCTCCACATCAAAGGATTACACTGAAAAGTTTACAGAAATAAAAATAAGATTTTCATTCTTGCGAATGTTTTCACTGATTTTGCATTGTTAATATTAGTTTTGAAAAATATTAAACATAGTACGTTAAACTTGCAGTTAAACCGAATTTTCCAAGAATTGTGCTATATATTTTAAATTATGCTTTTAAAATGAGTTTCTCCTGGACCCTTGGACAACCACAACCATGTTGAAGGTACCAACCATATGTGTAAATTGCTGTTATGCCTTTTATGCTTTTGGGTTGCCCTAATTATGTCTTACACGATTTTCTCGAAAATCATGGACGAGCTTCTACACTGACATACGAGGTGTGTTCAAAAAGTATCGAACCTTGCTTTTTCCCCCGCGTAAACCAATGAAGCGCGGGAAATTCTTCATTATAGATGCAGAGGAGACACTCATGCGCAATCGTGGATTTTTCTGCCCGCAGAAAGCGTCAGTCGCTGGCAGCAGTGATGCTAGTTTGTGGGAAATTTCCCGCATCGTAGGGAGATTTAGCAAAGAATTTTTTAAGGAGGGAAAAAGGGAGATTTTATGAATATAAGATAAAATGTAGGGAAATTTAGCTTTTTCAACAAATGTCACTAAGCACTGTGGCAGTATGACGAAATACGGTGGCATTCTTTCCAAAATCCCACACACAAATCTTCGAACTTTTCCCTTCCATAAGCCTTCAGCAGCCTGGCTTGAGGATGTCATTATACAAGATAACATTGAAGTAATAATAGAAAATTAAAAGCACAAATGTAGTTGTGAGATATGAACACAGCATAATAATCCATAGATTTGCAATAACGCTCTCTTTAAAAAATAATATATAATGATAACTAAAACTAGGGAAATTTTATCTTAAAAAGGGAATTTTTGAGCACTCCTGAGGGAAAGTTTACCTTCAGGACCTAGCATCACTGGCTGGCAGTCGGCCAACGAGTGAAGACGTGTAGTCAGCGGTCGTCGGATTTAAGTTTTTTGTAAAATGGCAGAAAAACTTGAGAACCGATATTGCATCAAATTTTGCTAAAAGCTTGGCGATATCCAAGCGGAGACCATTCAATCGCATCGGTACATTCAACTTTGAACGAAAATTTGGATGTAAGGAGAGTGTCTGCAAAATCTGATTCAGGCTTGCATCGCCAACCAATATTTCTGTGTTTCGTCAGGCTCCCTACTCACCCGACATGGCTCCGTGTGACTTTTTGGTTATTTCGCAAGCTGAAAATGCCACTAAAAGGAACCTGATTTGAGTTAAGAGAAGACATCATGCGGAATATCACGACACGGTTGCTCACCACTCCAAAAACTACGTTCCAGAAATGTTCCCAACAATGCCAGGAGCGCTGGGAGAAATGTATACATTACCAAGGAGACAACTTTGAAGGGGATTAGTTTCGGACTTCCAAATCACTAAGTGTGTTTTTGCCGACCAAAGGTTCAACACTTTTTGAATATACCTCATATATCAATTTGTTTAGCTCTCTATCGATTCGTATGACTGATCTTTGAACATTTTTTTCCCGCGTTAAACGCTAAAAGTATTGTACAATTTGTTAGTCACTCTTCCATTTAATATTAAACTGTTAATTCAAAGAGATTTCTGGTTATAAGTTGAAATTCCCACCTTGAAAATTTCTTGTTTAACATGTTTAAACCGATACTTGTTTTTCAATAACACCATGAAGTACATCCAATTTGCTCCTGCTAATTTCCATATATTTTCCAGTTGTGTTGATTTGGTGTATACAATTAATGATTTTTGCTTTACAAACTGATAACATGTTTGAACTAAACAATTCGTTTCAATTTGAACAACCAAAGCAGTGAACACCTGGATTAACCTATATGACCCTACCGCATTTACAAACTCTTCTGTGGTTAAAGAACTAGAGAAAAGGGGTACACAGAATTTATTCCATTGGAGGTACCCTGCTGCACTGGTTTTGATATCACAAAAAACAGGAGAGACTGAAAAACAGTAAAATACTTTGACCTCTACGTTCACTGCTATTATCATTACAGCGATGAATACGAGCTATATTTTTGCCAATAATTGCAAGCCTCGTTCTACAAACTCGCATCACCACACAGAGAAATGAATCTTTCACAATTATTATATAGGTTCTAGCAACTTTTTAAAAATTTCTCTTCATTTTTTCTCTCTCTCTCTCTCATATAATTTACGAGAAAGGAGAAAAATGAAAACATGTGGTTTCGGAACCAGAAACGCGCAAAAGAGAAAGATAGAAAAGAAAACCCTTTGCTTAAGTTCACTCAAGCACCACTTACATCTTAACAACCAAGAAAACAGAAGTTGTAACTGCTATTGTTCCTCCCAATTGTAGTGTTTATGGAACTCATTTCTCTAGTAATCACTTTGCTACGTAGACCCCAAGAAGCACGTAATTAGCTTCCTCTAAAGATCACCCACGGCAAAACAGGTTTAATGAGAAGTACATTACTTGCAAGGATTACAATTTTTTGGTTATTTATCATTACGTGATATATTTTGTTACTAATAACGTCCAAAAATTACTTTTCAATGAACCTGTCGTGCACAGTATTTTTGTGTTTCAAGTGCTCTTTAAGAAATAAACATATATTTTCTGAGGTCTTCCTTTCTCTTTACACTAATGAAGCTATCTACCACTATTTCCCAAGGGTTAACTTTCTGTTAGCCATGACTTACCTAAACCATCAAACACGCTTGTGTACAACTAGCGAAGAAGAGCATGAGTATTACATCACAATCTCTCTTTGGAATGAATTTACTTCTGCATACGTTATTGCAGCTTAATGATCCTCACGTTAAAGAGAATCATGTTAAACTGCAAAAAGCTATACTATAAGCAGTGGTGCTATTCACCCGCTTCGCTAGAATCGGTTGTTAGAATGTTTCGAGTTCGCAGAACAGTTTGTTATACCCAGACCTTACAGTAAATTTTACCTAGTTATACCCAGGAACAATATATTTTAGTTTAACTATCTTTGTAGAAATTCTTACAGCTACAGGATTAAACATATGGGGCCTTATGCAGAGTCGTTTTGACGTATGATCAGCGTCATACCAAAGGCTTAACTACTGCAGGAAACACATGTTAGTCGAACCCTTTAGTATGGTACTAATCACGGGTCAGAACGTCTCTGCATAAGGCCCTTGATCTTCAGAACAAGGTATAAGCATTTATTTCTTAATCTCTAATGCTTAGATATCAAAAATGAGGACTGGGTTCACATGAGTGTAGTGGTAAGAGTTATTTATTTGGTCTAGGAATTAATTCGTGCGGGTGGACAAGAGATGGCGCAACGAACGGAGCGTCCCACAGTTCCGTGTATCCACACATGTGTTGCAAACCCCTGTCATCGCGTATCGTTCGTAGTATAGGGCAGTGGATTAAAGCGTCAACAACACCAGTTTGTAGTTAAGTGAACATGGCGCAATTTGTGCCTGATAAAGTGTTTTTGCGGGGTGTCCTGCTGCATTACTTTAACATGCAGAAAGGTGCGACTGAAAGTCATCGTATTTTGGTGGAAGTGTATGGTGACCATGCTCTAGCTGAGCGAACGTGTCAGAAGTGGTTTGCACGGTTTAGAAGTGGTGATTTCGGCTTGCCAGACCAAGAGCGAGCTGGACAGCCAAAAACATTTCAAGACGAAGAATTGACAGCATTGCTCGAGCAGGATTCGTGTCAAACGCAGGAACAACTTGCAGCAGCATTAGGCGTTGATCAAACAACAGTCTCCAAACGCTTGAAAGCCATGGGAATGATTCAAAAGATGTCACATTGGGTTCCACATGAATTGAAAGACAGAGACGTTGAAAGACGAAAAACCATTTGCGAATTGCTGCTTCAACGACAGAGCAGAAAGGGGTTTCTGCATCGAATTATTACGGGTGATGAGAAGTGGATCCATTACGAGAACCCTAAACGAAAAAAGGCCTGGGTGAAACCAGGTGAACCAGGTCCATCACAACCAAAACGAGATATTCACTGTGCAAAGGTTATGCTGTGCATATGGTGGGATATGAAAGGTGTGGTGTACTATGAGCTGCTGCAACCGGGTGAAACTATGAATGGAGAACGTTATCGACGACAATTAATGCGTTTGAAGCAAGCTCTGGCCAGAACACGACCAGAATGGGAGAACAGACATGATAAACTTATTGTTCAACATGATAACGCTCGCCCACATGTCGCAAAACCGGTCAAAACCTATTTAGAAAATGTCGGATGGGAAGTTTTACCCCACCCGCCGTATTCACCAGACGTTGCTCCTTCGGACTACTACTTGTTCGATTGCATGAACAACGATTTGATTGGACAGCGGTTTACTTCTTCAGAAGATATCGAAACATGGGTCTCTGACTGGATCGCTTCCAAGGATGAGGACTTCTTTCGCCACGGAATCCGTACATTGCCTGACAGATGGGCGAAAGTGGTGGCTAGCGATGGACAATATTTTTCTTAAGGTATTTATGTATTTTGTGTTTGTACTACAGCTTCAATGTGTGCGTACCAACCGCACGAATTAATTCCTAGACCAAATATGTTTGAAACACATACATACCATTATCAAAAATTGTTGATCCATTGCTAGATTAAAGTCTTCCAATACTTTGCAATAATTCGTTTCTGAGAGATTCGCAATGCTACCTAATTTCGTCACAATTTTGTCACACAACATATATATATATATATATATATATATATATATATATATATGTGTGTGTGTGTGTGTGTGTGTGTGTGTGTGTATACACAGAACCGGTTGCTAAAAAGTTAGAATAACACCACACCACTGACTAACAAGTATGACTGAACAGGCACCAGCAAAAATGAATATATACCCAATTTAAGTTCCTTGTCAATTGCCATTGGAAAGAATTCCTTTGACGTATAAAGTAATTCTTCTAGTACCTAAAATTGTCTCCTATTCTTGTTCTTCTTTCGATTTTTTTCAAAAACAAAAAAGGGTCAATAAGAAAAGTATGCATCGTAAGTGATCGATGAAGCTCATCCGATTTTGACCAAACTTGATGATCTTGACGAGATAAGTATACATATGAGATATCATGGAACGCAGATCTTTGGTTCCTGAGTTGTAGGCCACCAAATTTAGGTTTGGATTTAGTTAAATTTTTGAAATAATAAAGCATTAGAATTAAGGGTACTGTGTAACCTGAAGGTAAAGAGTAAATTTTTGAAATAATAAAGCATGAGGGTTGAGGGTACTGTTTACCCTGAAGGTAAAGAGTAAATTTTTGTAATAATAAAGCATGAGAATTAAGGGTACTGCGTACCTTGAAGGTAAAGAGTAAATTTTTGAAATAATAAAGCATAAGGGGTTGAGGATACTGCTAATGCATGAAGGTTAAGGGCACTGCTTACACTGATGGTAAACAGTACCTAATGAAGACGGTCGTCCCATATCAAACCTAAAACAAAGCTGAAGGTAATTTTCACAAAATGAAAATAGAAAGAAATGTTTCACCAAAACTTGGCTTGGATCAAAAACGAGCATACAAGCCACTACCACCAGGATGCTGGCGCAAATCCTAAAAGTGACCACGCAAGAGAATTCTCCAATTCAGACACATATGGTGAATTATCTAAATGTGTCTTTGGGAACTGTCAACCGCACCTACTACTACCAATTACTAAATCTTGAAAATATGTTCAAGGCTACTGGTCATTACTATAAAGATATCCATCGACGGGAACGCATGTATAACGTCCAGAAGCCGTGCGAGTGATATCTGAAAACAGTTATGGGTGTACCTTTCCGAATGCAGCAAACCAAGAACAATTATAAAAGAGACAAAGGCAAGAAACGCTCCACAAAGTGAGTCCGAGCATGCAAAGAGGCTTTCCCGAGAGGGTTCATGGTGGTTGCCAGTTACTGTGACAGGAACAACCTGAAGATTCGCAGGGTAAACCGGTAAAGAACTGCAAAATCAAGTTGCAGTGTTACCAGGAGGAGATCTGAAGCCATCTACAAGCAAGAGTTACCAAAAATGTACGGAAACGAGATCAACATAGTCCGCATCCATTAAGACAAAGAAGCTTGATTTCAAGACAGTCCATCGAATTCTACCATGAAATGGGGGAAGGCTATTGGAATACAAGTCATACCTTTCAACGTGATACTTGTGGTCTCTAGCATTGGAAAAAATCGTAAGTCTAGCATTGGAAAAAATCAGTGCGAGAACTGTGAATAAATGCTTCTACCTGGCGTCATGGATTTTCTAAGTACTTGATAAGTACGCGGAACAGTCTGTACGGAAAAGTAACTTTATTTATTTATTGACAACTTCTTTTATGCGGCGAGGTATTGCCTTCGCAGTTTTCTCCAAGCACTTCTAAGTACAGCCTGTTTTTTTTTTTTTTTTTTTTTTTTAATACACAAAATACAAACTTCCAATTTAGGTTATCGGGGCCGCAGTGGCAGAGCGTTCACCTATGGCGCACGGGGCCCCTGGTTCGATCCCAGCTCGCGCCAAGTGGACTTTGTAGTGGACAAACACCGTATGTGTGGGTTTTCTCAGGGATCTCTCGTTTCATCCCACCATTTCCTTCATTTCTCATCACCACCCGTCTCCTTTAGCCTATCCGGCATAACCTTGGGACGTAAACCTGAAAGATTTCATTTCATTTTTCCAATTTACGTTATTTTACCGTACATATTCTTCATATACAAAAGGTGATATTAAGTAAGAAGAAATTGATAACTTCTAAATGGATAGCTTCTATAACAGAAAATACAAATTAAGAGATGGAAGAAACAGAACAGCGCTTTAATAGAATTTGTCATGGAACGTAGTGTTATTTGTTAAGTTCTTTTGGTTGGCTAGGATGATAGGTGGATAGTACATAGTTGAACCTCGCGAATCTCTTGGGAGGCTTCTTTTCTGCAGCAATGAACCTTCGACCTTTTTGAACCACAAGAGTCAGTTAATAAGCAGATCTTCTGCGTGTTTATTATGTTGGCTCTTCGCTTCCAGAAAAAAGTAGGAAATGCAAGTTCCTTTTACTTTAAGCTTGAACATCATGTGCTAACTAAATTGAACTTAATCATTTCTTAGCGTAGACGAGTTTCTTGTTTAACAGATAGGTCACATCTGCACTTCTTTCACACGGGAGTTTAAATGCAAAACGCCTACGTCTAGTAAACAAGAATGCGGGCAAGAATGCTTCCGAACCGCTATATGCAATTTTCACTGAAATTTACGTATTATCTTGTATAAAATAAAATGTAGTCTGAACTAATGTAAAAATTAATTTTACGGGAATATAACATGGAAGAACAATGTTCAACGAACTAAAGTAAGTTTAAAATGGAATAAATAGACAATTATATTGCCTGAAAATCTATTTAAAAATGGAAATTTACACGAAACTAAAACAATATCAATAGTTTGTAATAATTAAAGTCGATTATATGAAAGAAGACGATTCTGTATTTTTTTTTTTTTTCAAAATAGAACTCCTCCTGGGACAAATGGTTGGTGTTTTCGTCTCTGATGCGACAAACTCATGTTCAATTCCAGATTTCCTTCTTCCTAGTCTAATGGTTAGTGACTGCTTCTCTAATGCACGAAGTTACAGGTTTAATTTCCAGTGCGATAGCCTGAAAAGCACTAGTGAATCCATTTTAAACTGTAGGTCTCGTCCAATATAGCCTCGCTGCTCACAAAGGACATAAACAGAAATAGAATCCACTAACCATCTATTCCCGGTGGAAATATAGTGTGTTCATAAAAATACGATTATATTTTAAAGTGGTATGTACGATAATCGCTTTGAATAATCGCATTTAAATGAAATTGGTCACATTTGAAAGGAAAACCCAAATTTTTTTACTATACCTCATAGACATTGAATGTGGGTCCCACGAGTGGCGATGCAGACATCAAGACGATAATCCCAATCACGCTACACACGCTCCAACATATCTGATGAAATGGACCGGATGGCAGCAGATACGAACTTGCTTCTTGCAGGTTTTGAGGCAATGGGGATACGAAGACACAATCCTTTACGTAAACCCATAAAAAGAAGTCACTGATCGGCAAGTCAGGCAATCTCGGCGGCCACTTGTCAAAGACATTATCATTTCCGGCATGTCCAACATATCTTCCTACAAGCCGCTCATTCAGATGTTCCCGTACATGTAAATGCCAGTGAGGAGGTGCTCCATCTTGTTGAAAATTAGTTACCCTTCTTCTAATTCTTCCAATTAAGGAAATAACCAATTTGTAACCTCCAGCAGAAACAGCAACTGCCTGCTAAATATCCAACAATGGAGTCATATTGATTATTCACAAAGTAAGCATGAGTGAACTTACTTTTTATGTGTTTGATCTCGTCCATTATTAACATTGTTGGCATGCACAAAAAATATCTGAGTTTTTCTTTCAAAATGTGACCAATTTCATTTAAATACGATTATCTAAAGCGATGTAATACCATTTTAAAGTACGATAGGCTAGTATTTTTATGAACACGCTGAATTTCTTCGGACCTCATGTTAAACTGTAGTTAATATCTTGAATAGCATCGGTGCTCAAACGGAAAGTTGTTAGTTCTCTGCATCTGTTTAGTCCCCTCTACATACTTTTAGAACTTAATTATTCTATGTAAACACAACCAACAAAAAAGTTTCCCACCGTAGAGAGCACCTAATACCGAGTACCATCGTCACTCGGCTAAACAACTGCCCTGACTATGTTTAGACCTAACTCCACGATGTCTTGCAGATGCGATGAGAACCCACTCGCTCATTAGTAGACCCATTGTTCGAACAAAGTAAGTTAGACCCACATATTTCCAACTAGATCTAAATCTGGAGACTTTGTTAGCCAGATCACGTGCGACCGGGTGATGAACACTACGAAAACAGCAGTTATCTTACTGGAAGTGACCACTACATGTGAAACTTGAAGATGTTGCAGAAATGCCATCGTTACTACTTATGACTTTCAGACAAATACGGTAAACAAGCACCTCGCCCGTAAAACATCTTAAATGGAGGCAAACAATTTGAAACAGGCTGCTTATGCAGATAAAAGCAAAGAGGGGTATGGAAATTTGATTATCATTTAGACTACTGCGGTACAAAAAGGGTTTAAAGGATAGATTTGTGAAAATCTCTGAATGTGAATCTTTTTTTTTTTTTTTTAAATGGTATTCGTTACAGTAATCACAGGTAACTTGTCTTTTTGTAGCTTGATTTAAAAAAAATAATACTTTTTTCAATCCATAGCCCAGTGGTTCCTAAGTAGTGTATCGTGCAATTTCATAGGGTGTGTCGTGAAATTTTAGAATTTAGAAACCATAAACCACTTAATAATTATTTAAAATCCCTTTTGAGACATACTGTGCCAGTTAATGCCTGCAACGGCAGCAACAACACCCAATACTACGTACATAGTCACTACTTCTAATTTTAAAAAACTATAATTTATATTAACTTAAAAAAAAAAGCGTATCAGAATGTGAGCGTACAGTAAAATATGTCGTCAGTCGGAAAAACGTTGGGAACCATTACCATTGCTCATCTGACTTATCCTGTGGTACAAAGGTAACATCCTCATCCAAGTTCCCTTCGAATTACACCTTTGTCTTGTTTCATTGTAATGCTTACTGCCATAGCATGGTTTGTAACACTGCTTTTCATAAACTGTGAATACAGCTAATGGGAAATGGGTTGTCGATCTTCAAGCGAGAGCGCATTGTTCGTTGTGCTTGTTGCACGTGGCGTCACGGATAAGAGATGAAGCTGGGCTTCTGGACCAGAAGGAACCACCGTGACAAAGGGAAGGCCGATCCAAGGAATGTGCAAGCAGAATAAAAAGCAACAGAAGGCCACCAACGTTCCCATCACGTTTCTAATAGAAGAAAACGAACAAAAAAAGGAATCAACATTTTGAGTGTTAAACCAGCGTACAGAGGTTTTTCACCCTACTGATTCCTTTCAAAGCCTTTAAATATTTCAGATAAATAGTTTTTTATTTATTTTTTTTTTAAATCTACATTGTTATTAGCGTTTAACGACAAAAAATCCAAATAATGACATATACCAATCAATGGATCTACTCAGCTGAACAAAATACGGATGAGTGCAAGTCCCGGTGTGAAGCTTTCGAAAAATCGAATTTGTAAACCTAAAAAAATATGCGGTACGATTACGACCCACATATTAATATTTAAATATATACTAATCATAATCGTGTTTTTCATTATGATGCAACAAGACGACACTATACAATATGAGAGGGTCGCGGTGGCTCAGTGGTAGAGCGTTCACCTTTGGTGCATGAGGGTCCTTGTTTCGATCTCAGCTCGTGCCAAGTGAGTTTTGTGGTGGACAAACACCGTGTGCGTGGGTTTTCTCGGGGTTGTCCCGTTTCCTCCCACTTTCTTCATTCCACCATTTCGTTCATTTCTCATCACCGTTAACTTTAGTCTGGTCGGATAACGCTTGGACGTAAAAGTTAAAAGATTTCATTTCACTATACAGTATGGTTGATGAGACAATCCAATAACCATGACAAACTTTTTAACTTTAACTTTTATTTAACATTGTTCACAACATCAAGGTCAACAAAATGACATATTTCAGGGTGAATTTCTTTCAATAGTTTCCGAGAAAATTCAGATGAACGAAATTCTAAATATCACTCATTACCACTTATATTTAATCCTACTGAAAGAAACGTGTAGATTGTTTATTATTTCCTGTATATACATAAAAACATATTATACCTGTTAATTACTAAACTGTATTGTATTGTATTGTTTTTTTTTTTTTTTTCTAACGGTGACATATACTTCTACGAGCGACATACACGAGGTGCTATCAACAAGTTTCGAGACTAGTTCTGCAACACCCCAACAGATGGCAGGGCCAGGCTATATGCACAAACACAGAGAGCAATGGCCTTCAAAAGCCAGTGTGTCAAGAGACATTGTCCTGTGTATATCGGGAGTTGTGTAGCTCATGTTATTCTGGGACCATGTCCGTTACTATGTCTGTAATTTCATCATGGACAGCAAAGTTAGAACGAGCGAAAGTGAAATTCTGTGAAACTGGGCAAATCCGCCACACAGACACTTGACATGATTCGGCAAGTGTACGGCGATGGTAGAATTGAGAACAGGTAGAGTATTTTGTTTATAACGATTATGCAAAGGGAGACGGTGATGAGGAGATGGATAATATGGTGGAATGAAGAAAGTGGGAGCAAACGAGAAAACCCATGCACACGGTGTTTGTCTACACAAAGCCCATTAAAAAAACTCCACGCACTACAAGTGAGTGCTCTACAACTGACTCATAGCATAAACAAGTGTTAGAAGTGTACGAGTAGTCATAGATCTCTGCAAAACCATCAACTACGCCACCGATGATGACTGCCTGTTACCAGTCTTTATCAATGGAGGTTTTCTGTCTGCTCCTTGTTCTCACCCATTTGCCTTATTATGGAGAGGAGGATATCTGTAGCCATAAAGCATCTTCCTAAAGTGACGTACGAGGAGCATCGTGAAAGTAAGTTCTGATAGACTGTAAAATGAAAGACAAACATTAGAACAAAACATTATTCGACCACTCAGTATTTCACGTCTCTTGTCCTGGATCGCACTCCGTAGTTGTCGCAGTGTCACAATATCGTTCCGCAATGTAAGAAATGAAATGAAATCTTTAGTTTTACGTCCCCCGGTTATGCCGGTTAGGCTAAAGGAGACGGTAATGATGAGAAATGAATGAAATGGTGTAATGAAGAAGTGGGAGGAAATGGAAGAACCCCGAGAAAAACTACGAGCACGGTGTTTGTCCACCACAAAGTCCACACGGCGCGAGCTGGGATCGAGCCAGAGACCCCAAGCATCGGAGGTGAACGCTCTACCACTGAGCCACCGCGCCCCCACCCGCAATGTAAGAGTTGGACCCACCCGCAATGCAAGAGTTGGGTGAGGTAGACACCCTGTCGGTTCCAGAAGAACACGTACAACACTTCTTGGGTAGATCGTATTTGGTCACTTAGGATACCCATGTGTAATCCTGGTGACGATGAGATCGACTAACTGTCCACCTTTTTGATGGTAACGTAACAGGAAGCTCAAAGGGAATAGTAGACGCTTCTTATGCTCCCGTATCAGCTGTTTTCGAACCTATCGTGCACACAACTTGCAAAACTGCAGTTGTTGGGAGGCGATCTTATGCAGCAGGAAACGAGAGAACAGCAAAAAGTGACATGACAGATCAAAAATTATGAACCGCCAGTTCTTCAAAATTGATTGTTGCGCACACTTTTCACCAATCCAGGTGCAAGCATGGGCAATCGGATACATTGCAGTCTGCTGTAAATTGTTCTTCACTCATGACATCTTGTCCATACACTTCAACAACTGCCGGTGGATCATTGATGCCGACAACTTCGAAGCGTAGAGAAACATGACTACAGTGCGTACCTTGCACTTAGCGAGAGATTATGCGCGCAGCCAGGCTTATCGTACTACAGTTCTCTGATCAATGACTCCACAGAACTGCGCTAGCGCCAGCTTATGGTGATATGTCCGTACTCTATTTCTGTGCAAGCGCTCGTGCCAACTTATTCCTTTCGGAACTTACTTTCTAAATGCGTCTCGTATTTACAAGAGGTAACTTATGGTATTCTGTGACGGTTCTGGCAACCTGATATTAATGAAAATCAGAGTGCTCTGTACTGACGTATATAAATGACTATCTGAAGCCGTAATTACACAGAGCTGCAACACTAACCTGTTCCCTCCCTCCCTCCCTATAGGGAGGTTCTCAACCTATTCCTGTACTCCAGCTCTTAATTTCAGTTTACCATTGCCCTTATTGACCTGGGTCTGATTCCGGTGGGAACTATAAAATATTTTCGTTCTACTCTTGTTCCAATGCGACATTGAGGTTAATCCAGCCTCTTCAAAATGCGCACCTGGAGACGTAAGGAAGCCGGAAAGTGGAGCTATCACCTATATTAGTACCCATGTGAAGAACGTCTGACTGATTTACCTCCACACACAAGCCCTTGGGTCTTTATGGTACGCCTGAAAGAGAAGAAATTCCAATATTTACCCGTCCCTTTTTAAACCACAGGAAAACGAAATGGCCACTTACCCTACCAATAGACGGAGCTATGGGGGGACATAGGGGGCATTGCCCCCAATTTTTTGACAAAAAATAAAAATGCTACCTATAAGATCCTTCAATTCTCATTTGTACTTACCGTGTCGCCCCAGGAGACAATTCCTAACTCCGCCCATAACCCTACCTTATTGGTTTAGTGATCCCGCCTAATTGCGTTAGGCAAATTCCTCAAACACACAATTTATCTTGTTTTGTCCCCCCCCCCCCAAAAGAAGAACTTCGTTGAACAAAATTTCTTGCATTGCCAAAATCGAAATATCGGTTTCGATTTACAATGAAACTAGTTCCAATTCCTTCGGCCAAACCGGATTTTGGCTGGTCGGTGTTCTGGTGAGAGGCCAATGATGAGATTCGTCGTGTATAGGGCGTGTTTACATCACGATGAATGAATTTTAACAATAGTTCCTAAGTTTCAAGCAAACAATTACTTTAAGGGTGTCACACTTTAAAATAGAGAAGAAGTGTGCACCATCACAATAAAAAAAAATAATAATAATAAATACTAAAATGCTAGAAATTGACGACTGAGTGAATACAACCTTCGTGAGTCATTATTTTTTCCAAGAAACAATTTTCAGAATGTAATGCTACGACTGGTACTGTTCGTTTCTCAGGAAAGTACTTGTTTCCACGTACACTTAACAGAGAAGAACCAGTTAACATTATTACCATATCAAAAAAACTTGCCAACAGACAACACAACAGCTTGTCATGCATGTTCATCAGCAGAACACAATTCCCATCCACTACACACTGCTTATAGAAATAACAAAATGCAAACGAAAGCATCAACAAAATTGGGTTATTGTTCTGGACCAAACCACACCGGCTATCGATAAATCTGTAATAACATTGAAACAAAGTGAAAAAGACGACGAGATGGGCCACAAATCTGCAAATCTGCAAAGGGAATGGTTATGTTCCGCAATATTCTACCAGGTTAACAGTGTTGCCAACCCAATATATAAATTGAACTACGTCAGGTTATTACGAATTTTAAATCTACATATTAAACGAAAACTTACACTATACCTATTATTCAGTGTTATAAACCAAAGACGCTACAATATCACAAAAAAAAAAAAAAAAAAAAAAAATTCGAAGGACCTACAACAGTGATAGCTCAAGTGACAGAAACGGGACAATGCACATCCAAAGAATTTCAGTATCGATGACCATGGTATGACGCACATGTCCGGCAAAAATAGCTCTTGTATTTGGAGAGGGTGCTGTGTGAGTTAGAGGTCTGCACGGGCTTGGGCCTACAAAGCATATATCACTTCGTGCCTGGGCCGTGAATTTTTAAATATGCAAACATATTCTCGGGCCTATCTTTGTACGAGGGTTACTACGAAAGTTTTGAGATGTGAAATAACTTACATACTTAAAATCAATTTAACACTTACATTTTATCAAAATATTCACCATTACACTGTACACACTTTTGCATCCTCGAAAACCACTTTTGGAAGCAGTGTTGCCAGTCTTTTTCTTCAAGTATTGAAAGTTCATTCTCGTAAGCCACTACAGCTTCTTCAGGGCTGCAAAATCTCTTCCCACGCATGCGATCTTTAATCACACGGGGCCAGGTTAGGGCTATACGGCGGATGAGTCATAAGTTTGACCTCCGTAGATTCTAAAAACTGAATTGTGATGTTAGCCGCGTGTGCGGACGCGTTCTCATGATGAAGCAGGATCCCACGCAATCCAGTTCTTGGACGCCGTTCCCAAAGCTTCTAGAACACTTTTGTTAGGCAAACAGTGGTGTACCACTGAGCAGTAACAGTCCTTTGTTTTTCAAGTGGAACAGTTGCGACCATCTTCTTCCCCACACTTCGCGGTCACTTCACTTTCGTGGGTGGATTTTCGTCTGGAAAGATCCAAACTGTAGACTGACGTTTATTTTCAGGGTCAAATTGAATATATCCAAGTCTCATCACCAGTAACAATGTCAGAGACGCGTCGAGAAATGCCTCCATCAAATCTTGCAAGCATTTCTTCACACCATTCCAACGCATACGCTTCTGCTGTTCAGTCAAAGTGTGACGCACCCAACGAGATGAAACCTTCCTGAGCCGAAGATGATCATGAAGAATTTTTGTTACTGCTGGCGATTCAATGTTCACTGTAAATTCAATGTCCTTGAAAGTTGTTCGAGGATTTTCTCGAATCATTTGTTCCACAGCGGCAATGTTTTCATCTGACACAGCTGTTGCCGGACATCCAGCTCTCTCTTCATCTTTAAGCGATGTCCGGCCTCGTCTGAATTCACCAAACCCCCGAAAAATTGTAGCACGGGAAGGAGCAAGGTCCCCAAATGCCCCCTGCAAACGGTCAAGGTTTTGTGTCTCGTTCAAACCACTTTTGAAATCGTAAGGGATCATTGCCCGAAAATGTTCCCTTTCGAGATCCATTCTAGACATCCGAATACTGCTCACGTCAACGAACAAGTGAAGGCGATACGGCCACGCCGATAAGCGAGGCGAGTTGAAACTTGCTTCGTTTCTTTGCTCTGGATACCACTACCGAACGCAACGGTTGGAATGCAAATACTATGCCACAACAATGCGTATCTCAAAACTTTCGTAGTGACCTTCGTAAATATACTGTACAACGATATATTTACACCGTTCTTTCTGGAGAACTTTAATAGCACAACTGTAAAATTAACCTCTAATTGCTGTAAATAAAAATACAATTTTGCGTTAATTATTGTTTCTGTAATTCGGGCTTGTTTCGGGCTCATTTGATTATCATACGAGTTCGGGCCGGGCTCAGGCCTAAATGCTAAAACATTTCGGACTCGGGTCGGGCCTCACATTACAAATTCACGGGCCGGGCCGGGCCGGGCTAAAAATTCCGGCCCGTGCAGACCTCTAGTGTGAGTTGCGGTGGGGATAAAGGGGCGAAGGAGGTATCGATTTATAGAGATATATGTGCCATTTTCCGTGGTCTCAATGGCGTGGCGCGGTGAGTATCGTACATTTGTTGTGGAGTAGATTCGTAATTGTGGTTCTATGATTACTACACAGCGGGCATTTCACATTCAGTTCGCAAATTACAGCAAACAGGTTGTGGACTGATAATGCGAGAGGATGGAATCATGTCGGTCAAGTCCGAACCGAATGCGAAATGACCCTTAAGTAGTAATCACAGAACCACCATTATTCAATATACTTCTCAACAACAACAGCACGATGTTTACCGCGCCACGCCATTGCGACTACTGAAAATGACACGTAGGCCTATACTGCCATCGATTGATACTCTCCTCGCCGCACAACTCACACAGCGCCCTCTTCAAATACAGGAAGTCTTTTTGCCGGACTCTGTATTTCGAATAAACAGGAACAAAGTTCCTATTGAAAATTTCTCTTTCAAAAGGCTATATTTGGAAAACTCAAATCCTTTCGAAAACATATCTTTCAAAGACTTTGTACTCATAACACAGAGTAAGATGTTTTAACTCTTACTTTACATATGACTTGATCAGGGGGGTAAAAGTAAGGAAGAACGCGGGGCAATGTCGTCCTCCGACTTCCAGAAAATATGTGTGGTGTCCCCACTTTCTAAAAAATACAATGTCCAAAGACAGACACGGGGAGGGCGTGACGTAATACGTCCCCCTACCTTTCCAGATCCACTTTTACCCCTGGTTTTGATCGAGACAAACATTGCCTTATTTATACGCTTTTATAGCTTTTAAAAAATCGTCGATAAACACACATTGTCTACTATAATTGTTAACGCTCCCTCCGAAAACTCACTAAAAGAGAAAATGCGCACGATATACAACGGAATGCACTTTTTATTATTTGGTTTTTCACATTTAGCAATGAACGAAGCTCCTACTTTGTTCCGTCAGAAAATAAACGAACGCGTTTTTCCTGTGTACTAGTATTGACAATAGCCTCTCCTAACATTGGGAACTTCTGGGGTGACACCTTAAGATCGCTAAAAATCTACAGAACAATTACGGCACATAGTGGACATTTTTGCAACATAAAAGAAAAACTCGAGAATGTACGCTCATCTCTGCACGATTCACGGTTTTTAAGTTTCGCAAAGTTTTTGCTTTCTAATGTTAAGACTCTTAAGTTTCGACAGAATACTCACTCATAAGAAAGGTTCACACGAATTTTAAACCGAATCGCGCAGACAATGAATTGTGGAATGTGTTGGAGAAACTAGTGGATGAAATGGAACGAAAAGCATTAGTGAAACATAACGAAACAAAAAAGTTTGTCACACTCAGTGTTCCTAGAAACTAGTAATTTTTTTTTCGATATATCATTTCAAGACAAATTGACAATGCAAATAGTCAAGAGTTTTTGCTGTGAAATTTCATTCTCCGGTTTCTCCAGCTATGATAATGCAATACGATTGAACGATTTCTCTCTTTTACGAAATCAAGGACATAGCTAATGTTTTTGAAAACATACATTTTATTATTGCAATGTTTTTTTACTAGATTCCTTTTATGTTCGTTTGTCAGAGACAAATCTTGGAACTTAAAATTCTCGCACATCCATACCAACCAGAACTCTGAATTTTTGTATAGAGACGTAAACCAATGACATTAACTTATATTTTCACATACGCTTCGCTCTAGCTCAGCGATTCCCAACAGCTGTGTAACGAAATTTTAAAATTTAAAAATTTTATGCTGTACATGAGGCCTATAAGTCTAGACTCGGGATGGGGAACACTTTATTAATGCCACATTAAGACTGATTTACCAAGGCCGCATAAGACAGTTTTGAATACACTTTTTTTTTTGTTATTTTACAGTTGTTTTATTAATTTAATTTAAACGACTCGCTGAACACAACAGTAAGTTTAGTGTAAAAATTATTAACGTAGCCAAAGGGATAGTTGGCGAAACTCTTACACGTTAATTTTTACAATAAACTAGCTTAACCTGCGCTCTCTACACTGCGCATCATTCACATATGAGCATGAATCTCTGTTATTCCTCACATCTGTACATGTCCCTTTACAGACACAAGTGAAAGACGTCTTGATAAAAATTGGCAAGATATACCATAAAGGGGAGATTTTGTTGATTACTGTTTTCAATATCTTGCACCGTTTGCAAGATTTGAGCCTACTTCCGGTTGGAGTTTTTAATTCACGTATGATCAGAGTTTTCTTTCTTCTTGCATGCAGCATGTAATAAGCAAATACATTACACACACAATTAATTACAATGTCAGTGATATATGGTGTTCATTGGGCAAAACACTCCAAAAATATAAAGATTAAACTTACTGTTAGAGTGGAGAAATGGTTATCCTTCGTTTTTCATTATCATTTGGCCATGAAACAAACGTCTGAAAGGTTTGCAACCCCTGTATACAATTATGTGGTGTTGGAATGTATAATGTGTAGGATATGATCCTTTAGTTTTATTTTTTTTTCAACACTTCCAGTGTACCCCTAAAAATGTAATAAAGAAATAATGGCCATGTTTTTTTTTAAATATTGAATTAGAACTGGACAATCTTCACAAAATTTGCAATCGATCAGTGAAAACATCATCTTTCTAGAGCCTGTAGTTTCCGAGATCTCATTGTCGAAAGGATTGGCCACAAACATATAAACGCCCACAAACGTATAATTTAAAAGAACTCCAAAGATGGCAGCACAATTCATTTGCATTGATTTTGGAAAAGGCTTATTAGAATACAAAGGCTTTGAACAATAATTTTAAAAAAATAAACTTTATATGAAAAAGGTCTACTCAATTTATTTAAAGTACAGATAGTTTAAAACATTTGTTTCTGTTAAACAAGAAATCACAAATAACCGTAAATCATAGGTTACATGTTGGAGCTCAGGCGCTTTTGATGGTATTGTAGCATTTTAATAGATATATGTATTGTTTTGTTCAGCGAGTAGTTTTAATCAAATTTACGTATACTAAAAGCAACGCTTGGACAACTGAAAACATTATAGTTTTCAGTTATATAGTTACGTTATTAATTTACGTGAAAATAAATAACATTATCTATATATTAAAACGCTAGATTTATGTGTCTGCGGTAAAGGAAAGTTTATATGTTTGTGGCCAATCCTTTCGACAATGAGATCTCGAAAATCATAAATGGTAGAAACGTGCCATTTTCGCTGATCGATTCCAAATTTTGTGTAATTTGCCGGTTCTCATTCAAATTCTCATTTAAAAAAGTCTATATTTTCCTATTCCACATTTTAGGCGTCGTTTTGACCCTAATAGTTTAATATTGTCTCTAGGACGTTAAGATTGATATTGTGAAAGGCAACTAGTAGAGGAAAAACGTATAGTACGTTGATGGACATTTCAGGTGTTTTGCTTTAATCTGAATGACAAAATCGATTGCAACCTGGCCACTTCGAAGGCTTATGGACCCAGAATGAGGCGTACTCGGATACAGAATTATAAGAAAAAAATATTAGCATTTGATATCATCTATTTCTTGTCCAAGTTTGCCACAAACTCACCCCAACATTTTATATATTAAAATACTACATTTACATGTTCGTCTAACGCAATTCAATCCCGTTTAGAGCCTTCCTGTCCTTTACTTATGTTCCTAAAGGGATTTGTACAGATATAGTGCGAAGTGGGAAGGAGATTTCACGCTTAATTAGAACTGTGCGCTGTGTAAAAAGCGCAGGTTCAGCTAGTAACCTATTAAAAAAATAAAGTAAGAAAATTTATCATTCATTTCATTTCACTCATTTCACCTAATGACTTCTCTAAGATTGCTTTTGTTGAGACGGCATCAAACTATCAATTTCTAGCATGGACGCTTTAAGCCTCGATTGATCTTCAAGGTGCACATACGAGATTTCAGTTCTCAAAGTGATCTTTTTTTTTTTTTTCGTATATTTCAGCGTTTCCCAGCCGGTGTGCCGCGAGGAAATAGAAATAAAATTATTAATTCATGGCAATCAAATTGCAAAACATAGGGGAAAATGTATATTTGTATTTCACATTACTATGTGCCTCTACTATGAATCTGCAATTTTAATATTCATACTTGGTTACTTTTCTGTACATTTTAAAGTTGAAAGAAGTATTTGTTATCATTCTTATGACCATTATTGCTTCTTTATTGTTGCAGACTGTTCCGTAATATCACTCAATCTTTTCGACAAAGCAAACATGCATACAAATGTGTTTTAAAAGTAAAAGAGATTTGTTTGTTCGTTCGTTATTTAGTGATCTTCCTTCTTAGTGAAAGGTTGGATACAGTTTTCGAAAAATAAAGTGTATTTTTAAAGACCTCAGTCTTATATCTCATTGCAAGTGTTTTCTATTTTTAAATTAGAATGAAAAATAAGCATAGTAATTTACCAAAAACCAGTCATCAAGCTTTCTTCTCTGTGAGGAGATCAGCAATCACAGAAATAAATTACCACGGTATTTTATATTTATAAATAATATGAATAATAATATCTACATGAGTGTGCTGCGAGAATTCAAGTTACACTGTAATGTGCCGCAAGTTGAAAAAGGTTGGGAAACGCTGGTATATTTCATATTTCTTACATAAATTAATTAAGAATTTTTCGCAATAGTCTCAGAATGCTGCATTAAAAGACTCAACGTAATAGATAGCGAGGAACTCTTTTCAATCCATACAGAATCTCAAGAGTCAAAAAACCATTAGCACAACTGACCACAGGCCAAAACAAATCTAACACTGCAAACTTCATTGAATTCTTATTATGGCGTGTAAGATTTGCAGAACTGAATTTTTCTATCGGAAAAAGAAACACAATATTGGAACAAGTATTATCATTACTAAAATTTTACGAAGTGCTTTCCTAAGTACTATTATGTGTTTGCTGCCCATTGTTAATGATCAAAGCATAATAAAATCTGACTTACTACTTTCTAACTACCTAACTACAGTTTCGATAAAGCCAGAAATATAGTTAGTATCCTACAATGAATCAAGCGAATACAACGAAACTATTTCGTTTTTTACTTCTACGATGCCTCTAACAACTGTCATCACCTCTTTCCTTTGCGCTTCTCTGGAGTGGCGTAGGGCCAGCCAGGAGTCTTTGGTTCATACACTGGAACACTACCGGTGGAAGGACATTCTGCCAATCTATTAGATGGAGAAGGGCTATTTGTGATTTTACCTGTGACTTCACGTTTATTTCGAAATCTGCTAAGGTCTCTAATCTCCTCTGTACTTTCATTTTTCTTCGAATCCTTTTTGATTATACTAGTGTCATCATCATCATCTTTGCTCTCCAAGTTCAAATTCTGAATGTTTTCCCGCAACTGCTCTTCGTTAATCTCAGTTTCATTCTCACCTCTACCCTCTTCAAACACTTTATCCACTTTTTCTTTGTCCACTGAAGATTTATCTTCCATATTAAGCGTGAATAACCACAACTGCCTTTGGATCACAAAATTTTACACAAACACCCACGTTTATTCAATTAAACCACGCTGGAGGAAGAACAAAATTTCTACATATTAGAATACCAGTATACATATGCATACAGAAAGTTATACTGTGTGGATTTAAGGTTGAGCTTATATTGAGCGAAGGTAATGACCTAAATACACGGCTGCTGTAGATTTCAACTTTATTCACTATGTTCGCAACAAAGGGCAGCAGTGATATGAACTACGCCAACAGTGCATCTACGTCAACCATATCTATAGTGCGTCCAGTAAGAGAATGTGTCTGACAGCTCGCAGTGACATTGCCACTACTCGCGTGTCAAGGTTTTTTTCCGGTGCAACTGTAGTGGCAATTTAATTAATGGTATAAGACAGAGTGATCGTGGTTGGTAAAGTAGGGGCTGCAATGTCCCACCCCATGTGGTAAGAAACGTCAGAGACCATCTCTTGTTGGCCGTGCTATAGTGCCGCACAAACTCAACCTTAACACCAAACGTACAAAGCATTAAGCTAAATTTAACGTTTATGGAATATTTATATCACAATTAGGGAGGAAACTAGGTTGATTTAACAACTTTCTTGATTTCTAAGTTTCGATTAAATCCTTCCTGGACACACTAGATCACAGATGTCTTTAAAGAAAGTGGCAGGAAAGAAGTTTGGAAATGAAAACGTCATCACTTGCGGAGTGTGCTTCAAAAGTATTATGTGCTATTATCTATAGCACATAATCATATTACGTATCATATTATATTATGTATATATACTAAAGTACATTCAGCAGCAAAATTATTTTCTGTCACAGTTTTAAAAAATTCAAGAACATCTGGATGAATTAACTAAAAGTTATTGAAAGCTGTAGTCATTGAATAATTCGTTCCGAAGTTGCTGTCAAATATTCATTGCTATTTCTGATAAAGGCACGTATAATGAGTGAAGTAAAAAGTTTACCACATATTCATTACACTATGTAGAATTTACCGCGAGTACAAAATTGTACAGTCTCTATGACCTTAATAAATAAGTATGAAGCCTTGACCCGAGATGCAATCAGAACATCTATACGTCATGACATCGAGCCAAACAATCGCTGGATATTACTGCCTCTGATGCTTGTAGAGTTCACACTATCTGCTGAAGGATAGCAACGAACAAGATATTAATCAATCATGTTGCATACATGTTTGATGGATAAAACCGTAAAGACCAGGAAAGCAACAATACCCATTGTTTCTCAAAGAAGTGTTGCACATTCCGGGATAAATGTAACAGTGCATAGCTCTGCTAAAATATGGTGTCCGAAAATATTTGCTGGAAGTATGTGACCTCGACTTCTAGAACTTTTATAATATAGCTGTAACTGCTGAAGTTACCACACTCTCAGTATGTTGCAGCCGAAATCGCCTGTTGTATCTATAGTTAAAAAAAAAAAAAAAACGTACAGTTTTTCTCTCAATAAAAAAGTGAATTTTTCACGTTTCTAAAAGATTTTTTAAAGTACAATTTTTCTTTTCAAATAACGCTGAGCCTAAACATTATTTGAAGGTTGGCTGGAAGAGTAGAAAGTACTACATCCTAACTACATAATTCACAGTACAGTGAAACCCATTATACACACGAAACATATACTTTATGATAGTTGTCTCAATTTCGAAGTTGTTAACGGAGAAAAACTGTTCAGGTGGTTACCGACTTTTGCTGACGGTTGTACAAAGTAAGCAAAATGTAACTAGATATATAGATATTAATCACTGTTACAATGAGTTCATATTTTTCGGTTTTTATGAGTGAAGTACTGTGACTCAGTTGCAGAGAACTCACTTTTGATAGTGTAAAGGGTGCCACTTACGTTCGATCCCAAACTTTGTGAATTTATGGTAAGACAGTCGATTTCTCAGGATTCTCCATTTGCTTCTTTCTATTCAATCCATTAATCCTTGCATCACTGCACTTATTATAGATCTCTCTGTATCTCCTAAGCAACGATCTTCATTTTACTGGATTTTGGTTTTATTTAGTTTTTTTTTCTTCCAATGTGTCTTTGTAATTCATGTAATAGGATTCTTTCAGTTCCTCTCTATTCAAATGAGTCAAATGCTTGAATGCAGTTTCACGATATTCATTTGAATAGCAAAAATCGACAAACTGCTACCATCAGATACACCATAATTTCAACTGTTAAAACATTAAATATCAATTACACGCTTCTCTGTTAAAATAAGAAAAAATAGTAGTATCTTCCGTTAATCATTCACTTTCTACTATTACTTAAGCACTCGCAAATCAACAGAAACAAAGAAAATATAATGAAAAATCGGAGAATAATAAGTAATCTATTTAAATAAAAATTGTGTTACTATTGTGGGCTGAATTTGAATTTAAACGGCATAGGAAGTGTCACTGTTCATCTTAGCGACCCCGAAAACTATGGATTCGGCACTAATATCGGTTATTTCCGATCATCTCCCCCTATCCCCTAAGTAGCACCATCAAAGTGAAAAGATAAAAAACAATTTCAAGCCCGAAACTCAACTATGTTGAAAATTTGATCGAGATCAGTTGAGTGGTTCAAGAGTTATTAAGTCACAAACCTAATCACTTTCATTTTTATTTATTTATATAGACAGATAGATAGATAACGCATAGCCCTACTTGTACACTCATGTCCAAAATGATTGTCGCATATCTATGTCCTCTTGTAAGAATATAACTTGATACTGATTCTGCAGGGTACTTTTAATACTCATACTGTGTGTATAATCAGGAAATGTAGATTTGTGATAAATTTCATAGGAAAAGAATTATAAATACGAAAATTAGAATGAGTAAAACAAAATGTTGCTAAATGGACAAGAAAATTTTATTTTCGTTTTACTGTTCTTATTTACTGCTCTTTTGACATGAAATTTGCCACATACGTGTATTTGCCTATTATACACATATACTAACATTATAAGAAATACCGGGAGAATTCTTTATCAAATTATATTCCTACAACAACATATTTATAAACATGCGACAATAATTTTGGACATGAGTGTACGTAACTTTCAAGAGCAATATCAGTCTGCGTTCCAGATCCTTTCTTCACGTGATTGATGAATCTTTGCAAACAACAACAATAGAACACGATACAAGGAGACAGCATGTTAGTTTAAGAGAAAAGTCGGATTATATTCTATGTAATTTACCCTTTGTTATCCAAATTAAAGCGCGCACTGGCTTATTTTTTCCTCCTTGTTCTAAGGTAGATACAACCTTCGAAAGTTCAGGAATGTAACTTTCAATGCTCTGGGAAAAAAACAGCTGCTTTTCAAATTATCAACAAAACTTTCATATTATTTAATGTGGCTTTCTCCTATACCCATTATTTATTTATAAAGAAAAGCTACTGGCTACGTCCTAGGTTAATGTTACAGCTAATATTACATTCCACGTTAGAATATTTCTGCTTGGGAATAGAAGTTCAGTCAACCACACGCGAGAACAAATGATTAACAATTCATGGGAAATAACCCACATTGAAACTCGGACAAACCTTGTCAGAACTGACCTTGCATATGCGTACGGGATATTTATAATATGTATTTCTTCTTGCGCTTTCGATCTAATTGACATAACCTAACTATTCTTCATAATGCACCCTTTCCACTAAATCAATATAATGTAGAACACATGTATGTTATTAAAAACAATATTGCTATTTCTCAATTGTAGTATTATATACATTACAGTTAGGAATGATGACCCTAAGTTACGGTCTGGGCATAGAAATTTTAGTTGTATCATAAATTAGTTCTCACGACTACATTTATAATACTAGCATTATTTTGTTTTTGTACACGTTCTAGTTACACAAAGCTTGTTTTCTTCTAAAATTTCTTTCGGTAATATCTTTCTAAGGAATCAACACAGTGATCAAGATTTTTTTTTTTTCAAAAGATCCAATATATTTTAATCAAAAATTTTCTTGTAAGCCCTTTATCTGGAGAACTAAATAATTATTATAGTCTAGCCAAACCCAAACTATCACTTAACTCAGTATGATGTGTTTATTCCATAAAAAATACGAAAACTCGATTTAGGGGCCGTTCAAAAAATTTGTCGCCCCTGGTCCAAAAACTAATTATTGGGCAACAAAAATTTTATTGTAGACCTTATATCTGGAGAACTAAATTATTATAGTCTAGCCAAACCCAAACTATCACTTAACTCAGTATGATATGCTTATTCCGTTAAAAAAAAAAAAAAAAAACTCGATTTAGGGGTCGTTCAAATATTTTGTGGCCCTTAATTAAAAACTAATTATTGGTCAAGATCGCAATCTTTTTATCCATTTTTTTTGATCATTCCTAAAATTCTTGTTTCTCTTTACCACTAAATTTTATTTTGGCAATACTTTTCTAACGAAATCTTAGAGATTTCTTTAGCGCAACTTTGAAAATGGTTTTGGTAGCCTATATCAAATATCCGTTCTATGTCAATTATTCTCTTATCACTGTTCTAACTTCCTTCTTTAACTGCTGATCTCTATTCTAAGTGGACAAATCCTAACAGAGTGTGCAATGAATTCTACATTCTAACGGATTATGTCATTATATGAGGCGTTCCGGCTAATGACGGCGAACTTAACGAAAGTTACGTGCAAGCTAAACGCTTAGAAGCTACATTTCAAGTGTTTAAGTAGTAATACCAAACTGCTCTGCGAAAGCCAGAGAGAGAGAGAGAGAGAGTTTGTACAGTTCTTAGAAAATTGTTTCAAAATAAAATAAGCATTGATTTTAATCACGGAGTCAAATATGAGACCAGGTGCTACTGTACATCTCAGTTTTTAGGGTGGCTGTCCGATGTTTAAATCAATTTCTTGTGACGTCACTGAAGTGATTATTTCTGAAGATAGCCCAGCGGATTTTTTTCCGATTATGTTCAACGTGCGTTACCAGTATTTTTGTTATAGTACTTTCATTTCCGGGTTATTGAAAATTCCCCCGGAGAAATTCTAAAATCACTTCTGACGCAACTACTTCTAGAATTTTTTACTCATTTGATCTCATCTACGTACTCACTCATATGTGTTTTAATATGACACTGGATAGATTATATTTAGATATTAGATTTGTATTTACCTCTTTTATCAGCAGAGACACTAGGGACCTAATTTAAAGTGGGATGTGAACTACTGTAGTGCACTGTCACTGGAATTCGAACCCGGGAACTTGTGCATCACTGGTACGCACTCTAGCCATTATAAGACTAAGAAAGGACTGACTGATTCGAAATTCAATTTATCTTTAAAACACGAACCACGTAACAGCAAATAATAATAACTAATTAAACACTGTTAAATAGAATAAGGTTAAAAAATCACGACTAATTGTAGCGCCTAAACAGAATCGCTCTCTTTTATATAAAATTGATAAGCAAGACCTATTTGCCTAGGATGACCAGATCACTTCCCTACGTTAGAAAAAATGAAATATTTCAGCTTAACGTCCCACGGTTATGCCTATTAGGCTAAGACAGATGATCAAGGCAAGTGAATGATGGAATAATTATGTGGGAGGAAACGGAAGTACCCAAGCCACTGACACGATGTTGTTCACCATAAAATTACTTGGCCAGAGACCAAGCCAGGGACCCCACACACCACAGGTAACCGCTCTACCATTGAGACACTGCTAGAAAAAAAATTGCACGCTGAAAAGCGGGGCTTGCATAAAAGGATAGATTGAGAATTATGGCAAAGGATTATACACTTAAACCGGGTCAATTTTGCTTTATTACATGTATTAATTTGCACATATCAATTAATACTTATCCGATAAAAAAAAAACTCAGACTGCTTATATCATAAAAGCCGACACTAGATCATTGATGAGAGGTACGAAAATCAGAGATTCTAAAGACTAAAAACTTTTTCTTCGAAACGGTTTCAATCACGCTCACAAAAAAGAAAAAAGAGAGAAAAAACTCGAGCTGTCCTGGGTGAGTGCAACACACTTCCTAAGGAACCCAACAGAAGTAGTATGATTTGACCCTTAGGGCGAGGAGGTATCTGTTTTATCAACGTAATTATGATCCCTTTTCGTTTTCTTCGAAATTAAGAACAGGGAAACAGTGAAGATGTAATTTATTCAATGTCACGGTCAGGTGGATAAGGTCAGCTGATCTCTGCACTTTAAGGAAAAAAAAAAACAAAATCCACCTTGAAACAGACAAAGAGAAGGAGAAGTAAAAAAAAATACGAATTTCTGGGCGATTCCTCGTCACAATCTCCACAAGTCAATAGATAGAAAGTCACGATTCAGAACGAAATGAACGGGAAAGGCTTAAAAAACAAGTGGGTCATCGTGATCTTCAAACACACCATATCAGCGTTGTCAACAGATGTGCACAGAAACGTGCGAAGTGGCAGACTCAAAAACATTTTTTTTTTTTTTTTTTTTTACAAAGGAGGACAAACCCTTACCCTAAATATATTTGAATTTAATGTTTCTTTCGACAAAATTGATCACTAAACACGTAAATAATAAAGATACGCTAATTTTCCAGCAGCATGAAATAACAAAATTTCCACTGAAACTAAATAATCGAATTCATGGCCTTTTCACGGTTTTCAGAATCGAGAAAAATTTTCAATTTCAGAGTCGGAAAAATTTATACAAATAACCTACAATGACTGCACAACGACGGCGGAACCGATCTTTCACAGCATCGCAATATCAGAGGTAAACGCGTATCTACAATTCACGGTCATTTCCGACAGACCGAAGACAGCTGTCAGAGTAGAGGTCCGAAATGTAAAGCAAATGATCCCAGAGGAAATGGTGCTGATTCCACTCTTGTATTAGATAGATAACGTGCCGTCGTGTGTTGTCATGGAGTACAAGCACGGCGTGCAACAGTTTCGCCGGCCGTCTGTTTTTGATAACTGAAGAATTTCTGCTAAATATCACAAAAGCATGTACCATTGACTGTCGCACCGACAGGATGCCATTACAACAGCAGAAGCTCATTCACATCAAATAATACCGTCAACATGACCTTCCCCGCTGACCGGAGAGTATTCCTTGTTTAGTCTGGGTGCTGCAGGTCGTTTTCAATTCTAACTCATTCTATTCGATACCGGCTCCAAATGATAATATCAGGTTTCCTTACTAGCAACTAATTTACTCCACGAAACGTCTCTGTTCGTGTTTAAAAGGATGTAACAAGCATCTCGTAAGGTTTAAAGTCACATCTTCTTACTCTTCTTGTATTTGGCGTCGCTTGACAGTCATGTTTGCATAGAAATTGATAAAGAGCAGGTGAGCCTTTTAGAATTCCCATTAAACATCAATGTACACTCAATGTCCAAAATGATTGTCGCATATCTATAACTGTTTTCTTATAAGAATATAATTTCATTATTATTTTGCAGGGTACTTTTAATACTGATACTATGTGTATAATCGGGAAATGTATATTTGTGGTAAATTTCACAGGAAAAGAATTATAAAAACGAAAATTAGAATGAGTAAAACAAAATGTTGCTAAGTGGACAACGAAGTTTTATTTTCGTTTTATTGTTCTTATTTACTGCTCTTTTGCCATGAAATTTGCCACATGCATGTCTTTGCCGATTATACACATACTTACATTATCGGAAATACCGGACGAATTCGTTATCAAATTATATTTCTACAACAACATATTTCTAGACATGACAATTAATTTGGGCATGAGTGTACCAAGAACATTTTGTGCAGTCACTCTTATATATCATCGCATGCAATGCTATCACTATCCAGGCATTCGTCAAATATATGCAGTATTTCCGACTCTGTTTTCTTACGTCTCTTAAAACACAACTATTTGTACATAGCTCACAAATGATCACTTTAAGAAAGCCTTTAGGTCAGAATTGAAATTAGCATAGTATCTTACGTACAGTTGGTTTTACTTGACCACTATTATAATTTACAAATACCTTTCAAGAACTACTGTAGCAGGTTGTTTTTAAACAGAGATGCGTTTATGTCACACGATCGTAATTTAAAGCAAAATGAATACTTAGAAATGTGGCTAGCATAGAAACTTGTGTGTGCACGAGTCTAGATTCAATCGTTAAAGCTAAATGTGGTTCCTATTTGTGACCATGTGACCGTGAATTCGTTTCGTGATAGCGATGTTTCCCTAGGGTACATCTGAGTATTGGATCGGATCCCACCTAATTTGTTGGTTGCATTCGTTACATACATTTTATCTTAAAATGATTCAACCGTGTCTTCAGATCATAGAATCTTAATTTAACTTATTTCCTGACGTTATACAATGATGAAATTCCGCCCAGTGACAAGACAACGCAATATTTCAATGTTATTTGCACATATCTGTTAAATTATTCTCTCTCTAACTATATCCTGCTCTGCTATGCAACCAAAATTGCTCTGGAGGTGGCACGTACAGTATAATATCAAGGGATATCTGTAAATAATTATAAAGACTTAAAGAGCTCATTGAATGTGAAAACAGCAAAACATTTTTAAAAAATGTTAAACTTTAAAAAATTAATTAACGCTTCTACATATAAAACGCACAAACAAGGAGTTTACTTTGCGGGTAACGTAAATAAATGAGTGTAAGACTATAAAAGCATCTGGCGCGCGATTGATTATAATGGATTATAGCCAGCCACTTAGAGCGTCTCAATTTTTTTTTAAATCTTAGCCCATTTCTTCATCTCTCCCCCCCCCCCCAAAAAAAACTCCCTTTTGTGTAATTTTTGAATCTCTTCCTGCAGGTAGATAGTGTCGAAAGACACCAAGTCTCGTCAAGATGTAGGAAATTCTACAAAGTCAGAAAATGTTTTTAATTATGACTAACAAGTAGAAAACAAAATAAATACTTTTAAAAACATTCATTCTTTAAAAAAAAAACAAGAAAGAATAAGTCTTACTTAAAATAAAAAAAATGTTTAAGAAAATTACTTTAAAAAAAAAACTATTTATATATGATAAAAGAGGAAAGCATGGGGAATGTCCTCATGTACAGCGGGGGACACTTCTAAATGGTACACCTTAGCCGTAAATCTCCATATGGCTGTACCATTTAGAAGTGTCCCCCGCTGTACAATTAATTTCAAATGTAAGTATACGAGAGCGATCGCAATGCTTTTATCTTTAGTTATGCATAAATAGTTTTTAAAATTGTGTTGACAACTTTTTTAAATTTTTAATGATTTATTTTGTTTAAAGAAAACATACTTTGAAAAAATATTTATTATATTAAATAATATTGTTATTGTATCGATAAAATACTCAACATTTCGGAAAAAAAAAAAAAAACACGTAAGAGGTATTATTAAAGATTGTGTTCCAAGCTGGCAACCACAGTGTTGCAGATTAAAATCGTGATTTAGTTTCCTGACGTTAAACTAAGCAAACTAAATTAATCCCCTGAAAATAAACCTCAGCATGCCTTTTGGGCAACATATGTAAGACTGTCTCCGTAGGTTCTTTCTTTCATAACCTGGATATTGCATACGGATGTAAAACACAAAAACACAAACTCAATTCTAAATCAGCAATACCAAAATCAGTCACACGAACTTCTCGGCTACAAGAAGCATGTATATAATCATCATTTTTTCTTAAATTTTTTAACACAATTTCCTATCGATTGCTTGCTGCTAACATCTTTAATAGCCGGTCCATTCTAATTGAAGAAGTTTTCTTTTGCTTGTGGACGTTCTTTCACTTCACCTGCTTTCATTCTGTCTTGCATGATCTGCTGCTACTATCATAATCACTGAATCAAAGATGTTATCAGACACCTCTCTCCTAACAGGCTTTAAATACTAACGTGTCACACAGACCATTCCACCAAATACATCAGAAAACTTGTTGCGATAATTGCACAAGATAATAACTGTTATTTATTGCTTGAATCAAATTACGAAGACATGATTAAGTACGCTCAATTGAAGTTTGTTGTCTAAAAAGAGAAAATATCCTAGGCATCCAATGTTTCTGGCATTTCTTTCAGCTTCCGCTGAATCACCGTAATAAAATAACGGTTTCACATATCTCACAGTACATACATATCTGACACAGTGGCCAGTAAGGTGCACGTTATTAGGTCACTGCTAAAATTACTAGAAAAGAATGAATTGTTCGAAACCAACATCTACGTTGATTTAATCCTTAACATCGAGGGTCTACTATTCAGGCGCGCTCCGAATCTGGTGAACTTGGTGGGTGTACAGACAATGATGCGAGATCGAACTTTCCAGTTGATATATGGTTACTGTACGTGCCATTGGAGCGCGAGAGACGGTGCGGGGGAATATGGTTCGGATTTCATGTTAAGCTGCAGATCAGCCGTGTGCAACAAGCTACCCCCGGTACGGTCCCGGCCCACTGGATTCTTTTATCTGACCCGTCTAACAAGTTATTGAAACTGTATTAATTACATAATCCTTTAAATTGAATTGAAAATTCTTTCTAGATAACGGATGTCCACCTTGAAAATATCCTCCGCGTTGGAACATTCAGTGTACCTCCAACCACTGAGTACAAGTTCAAAACATGAAGGGTGAAGTTTCCCACTAAAATTGTATATCTATATATTGCACTTTCCTTAGTAAATAAATACTTGTTACCGTTACAACAGTTTCTGTGTGCCTGCGATGTTACAGTACGATGAATGACTTTCTCCATTCAATGGCAATTCAATTCTTTCACCCTTTCTTCCACCTCCTGTAGATCAATGTCTCATGCACCTGAACGGTACACTGAATTCCAAATAAATTAGCGAATTACGCACAATCGCCCTGCATACAATAAATAAACAGTTAGTTCCTGCAATTCATCTCTGAGTGGTTAGGAACGACCTACAGTTCGAGGGTTGATCTTTATGATGGTGTATGCGCCTGCCAACTCCACTGGATTCACCTCCGGTTATATATTCCGAACCCACGTTACTAGCAGATACCCGTTTTTAATAACCTTGGTCTCGCGTGACGATGTAAAAAAACCTAGGACAATCTTTCACCTCCAAGCAGGGTTTCCAATTGAGTTAATTTGGATCTCAATCGGCTACTGAAAATTTATTAATTTCTAATGGATTGAAATTGAGCTCATTTGACTGCAGTCACAGAGACCAGATGCCCAACGGCAGTAGTGTACAAAGTATTTCATAGATCTGCCGCACAGATGACACTAGTGACAAACTAACTTAACAGTACATTTTAAATTTTATTGTTTTGAGAAACTGTTAATTTTATACAATGAACATACTTTTAAATAATTTCTGCACAATTACGTTTTTTTATTTTTTTTTTCAGCTCATATCTCCAATTAGTAGCAGTTATAGCCTTGCTTATACACTACTGCCATCTCGGCGACGATTCTATGAAATATTTGAAGTCTGAATCATCGATGTCCAAACAGTTGTTCACCTGACTTACTTGTATTACTTTATTGTGTCGCGTGAATTTCTCCTACAGTGTATTCCAGTTCTCGAATGTATGGTGTCATGTTTTGGAAAATGATCCTTCACACACGAAAACACGTAGCAATGCCACCGTGTACATCTCGTGAAGGAGTTAGATAAACAAAATTACTTTAAAGTCTAATTACTAACCTTACTTTTAAATATAGTATTTTACTTCAAATTAAAGATGAATAAATTTTTAGATCTGACGAGCAGTTTTGCTTTTGCATTGTATCTCATAGACAGATTAGTATTTTGCACCCTAACCATTATCCTGACCCGATAATCTCAACAGGACTGTAAGTAGTCTGTTAAGTAAGTATGAAATCCATAATTACTTACATGGGGAAGCGATAGTTTACATACAAACTCTGCTTGCTGTACACGTGATACTACTACTGTTTACAGGGCGCAAAATTTCTGGTCGCCAGATCGCCATTTACGACTAGAAATTTATAGCCGGTGACCAGTGTTCAGTAGGAATGGTTTTGGCTTAAACTCACAGAGCTGCGCAGTTTCTGTTTCCCACGAAAATAATTGTCACTAAGTGACATACGGAATGTGTAAGTCTTAGGCTATTTGAGTAAGCGTTACCCCCTGTAGCGAACGCGGCCAAAGTGGCTATTCAGTAATTTTACTTTCACCAGATGTGTAAATCATCCTGTGAGCCAGTCAGGGTTTCCAGGTCTTTTTGCCAGGTCCAGGTGTGTAATAGCACAGTTCCAATACTCTGTACAAACCATCTTCCAAGCAGCTGTTTCTTGCTACAACCCCTTTGCCTGGCAACACGTCTGTCCTTTTTTTCCTTCCTTTTGAAATCTTTTAAACAGTAGGTGGTCTATTGTTCCGACCCGCACCAAATACGCTCGAGCTGACGTTTACTCAGCGATTTTATTGCTTTCGCGTTTATGATTAGCCATCTACATTTAAATACATGGTCAGCGTATTCCAAGAGTACGCATGAGCAATAAATACGCTTTGCGATCGCCTCAAATAGCCGGGTACTAAGTCTTCACAACGGATATGGAAAGTGGTCTTCACAATGTTGTAATTCTCCCCTCCTTTCCCACCCTTAATCGAATAGTTTAGTATCTCCTGGTGCGTCAACGCGAGATGATATCGTTTCCCTCGCTGTTTCAATGAAGCTAAACAGCTGTGGGGACGTAAAATATTTAAAAAAAAAAAAAAAAAAGATATCACTGTAATCAACAACTGGTACTTCAGTGCAGAGAGAGAACGTCATACAAGCGTGAAGTCTTATATTTTTTTAAGGTAAGGTGAGATATGTAATATCTTATATGAATTGTTCAATTCAAAATTGATTATCCTGAATCTAATTGTCTGGTTTTGAAATTTTATGACATGATGTAGTCTTTCTTTATCAAACCAAAGGCCGTGAGAAGGGGGAAAAGGAGGAAACCTCTTATAATTTTACGTGAGATACTGGGCGACCAATCATTTTTGGATTGGCGAGTGCGTCTGACTGAAATTTTGCGCCCTGTGTATATATACTCTATCTCTGTGTCCGTCTATCCGGGATCACCGTCTATCAGTTTCAGGCAGGTTGTAGTGGGTGAAAAGTTAGGAAACAAGTTATTTGATGCAAGCGACATTCAAACTCGAAGAAGCAGAAATGCACATTTTTCAGTTTTAACGTTGATCACTATAGAGTAAAAACGGTAATAGACGGTGAAAAGCTGTTTTCTGTAATTGACTATGGATTCCAAAAGTACATTTTTATCCGAAATCTTATCTCTCGACTAAAACCGGAAGTGGTACAAATCCATTGCAATTTCCGGTTTCAATATTGATCTACATAGAGCAAAAACGATAAGAGACAGAGAGAGAAGCTTGTTTCTGGAATCGATTTCGTGATTTACGAATAGGTACTATCTGTCTTAACCTCCTATTCAAACTGGACGTGGCAGATACCAACCTCTTTCGATTTAACGTTGACCATCATAGAATAAAAACCCTACTAATACAGGGTGGCCCAAAAGTAGGTATACAGTCCCGTCTCATATTTTGTATCATTTCTTATTGTTATCAAACAGGTAGACCTACATTCTTTTTTATTTGATGTTAACATCTTTTAACTTATAACTTAAGCCCGGAACAGTCGAAGCAAATAAACCCATAAACTAGAATGTTATACTTGATCAATGCAGGGGTGTATACCTACTTTTGGGCCACCCTGTAGATAGCGAGAAATGTTTACTGTAATCAATTAAACATCCCAAGAATATATTCAATTTCCAATCTACTCTCTATTAAGACGGAAGTTGCAAAATTCAACTACTTCCTGTTTTAACATTTGATTGCCTTAGAATAATAACCGTAGCAAAAACGTCTTCAGAATCAACTGTCATTTCCACTCTAATCTACTAAAACCGGAAGTGGTTGATTTTAACCACTTCCGGTTTTAACGATCGTTATAGGGAAAAAAACGCTGACAGCGACAAATGGTTTTCTGTAATCAATTAACCATCCCAAGAAAAGATTTCATTTCCACTCTACCCATTCAGTTAAAACCGAAAGTGGTAGAAAATCAGCCATTTCCGGTTTTTAATAGTGAGTTATAAAGGCAATAGATAGCGAGAAGCGGCTTTCTGCAACCAATTAAGTGTCCCGAGAGTAAATTTCATCTCTATCCTTAACTCTCTTCTAAAACTGGAAGTGGTAGAAAAAACTCTACCACCACTTCGGGTTTCAATATTAAAACCTGAGAAAATACTATACAAACCAAACTCCTCTACGTGGTGTACACGTGATACTGCTACTTGTTTACTGCTTATATTTTGGGACTAACTGGATGGATCACCTGTATCAAAGAACTCAAGTCTTAACTTTAGACCCCATACATCGTGGCCAAAAGTGATGGTTATCCATTAGGTAGTAGTGCGAGCGGTCCTGGGTTCGATTCTCAGTCGAGAAAGCTTTTTCAGGCCAGCCTTCTGAGCGAGCTTTTCCTAGATTTTCCTCATTCACGCCACGGGAATGCTGGGATAAGTAACATATAGGTCCCAGTCCGCTTGCTTTCTTTCCTTTCCTCGGATAGTGTGATCGCCGAGGGACGTCATCCTTCATACGTGGTGGGGTAACATGGCCATAGATGCTGAGAGCCCACAAATCTAATTCCTAATCCTAATCCTAGTGACGGGCTAACATGGCCATAGATGCCGAAAGCCCAGGAATCTAATTCCTAATCTTAATCCTAGTGATGGGCTAACATGGTCATAGATGCCGAAAGCCCAGAAATCTAATTCCTAATCCTAATCCTAGTGATGGGCTAACATGGTCATAGATGCCGAAAGCCCAGAAATCTAATTCCTAATCCTAATCCTAGTGATGGGCTAACATGGTCATAGATGCCGAAAACCCAGAAATCTAATTCCTAATCCTAATCCTAGTGAAGGGCTAACATGGCCATAGATGCCCAAAGCCCAGAAATCTAATTCCTAATTCTAATCCTAGTGATGGGCTAACATGGTCATAGATGCCGAAAACCCAGAAATCTAATTCCTAATCCTAACCCTAGTGACGGGCTAACATGGCCATAGATGCTGAAAGCCCAGAAATCTAATTCCTAATCTTAATCCTAGTGACGGGCTAACATGGCCATAGATGCCCTGGGAGCCCAGAAATCTGTCTTAATCCTAATCCATTACGTAGTTCTTGAAATTTTCTCTCTCTCGTACGAAAACACGGACAAAGTAAATATGTAAAGGAGCTTTGGTAAGCCTTTACTTTACCCTGAGTCAAACTTACAGGGCATAATGTGGGACGTAAAACTGAGAAACGTATTCGTCTCTTTTCATTTTAAAAATATTGTCTATTGTGAAGTCACTTTCTTAATTGTACAATTAAGTGAAAATCAAATACGGCACGTTATTTCTCTCGGCCAAGGATGAAATGTCCTTGAATATACAACATATGTGCCTGTACATAGACATTCGCGTCAAACCTCAAAAGAGTTTGAGATCTAGTAAGGTCGAAGACCACATAAACAAACCTTACGTCATCATGTGAGTTTGGTTTGGACAAAATACCCATAAAACTGTTCAGCCTACCTAACGCAGAGGATACTGGAGGATCTTAGGTTGTGCAGATATTTGCAACAAACTAGTAAGCTCGTGAAGCTTTGCGAGATCTCATATACTGCCTGCTTGAATATATATGAAGTAAGCATCAAATTAACCTCTGGTAGAAGACGGAACAAAAAGTTTTGAATGAAATCAGATAAGACTTTATAAGTTTTCTTTCATATAGACAGACTGTTAGCTTCATTTGCAAAGAAAGGTCAATAACATAATTATACCGAAAAGAAAGCCGATAGCTATAGCTATCTGGAGGTCAGATCAAAATAGTAGCCAGTTTTATAAAAGTAGAATCTCTATTGAATAATCCTTATCTTGTACACACATCAAGAAACTTGTCAATACTCATTCATCACAAAACGTTATATGTTAGACTCCTCATATTTAAGTAGTCCATTAAACAAGTTTGTTTTTTCTTTCTGCGTTGAGGAAGATAGCATATTTTTTCCTGTGACATTTTTTTCTTGATCTGACTGCAACTGGCATTCATGATTGTATGCGAAATTAAAATTTGCCCATAATTATTATATTAACCCCTCGCGTTCGAGGTGTCATTTTTCTATGTGCGTACTGTAATACCAGGCTTTCATTTAGACTGTCAAGACATATTATATAGGGTATAGTTATGCGTGAATGAGGAGAGGAATTGTTTGCATTGTGGAACATTTGGACTGAGAAAGGGAAATTCTGATGTTCTGATGGGATTGAGGATTTAGATTTCTGGGCTTTCGACATCTATGATCATTTAGTCTGTCACGTTTTTGAGGGATGACGTCCCTCGGCGAGCACATTATCCGTGGAAAGGGAAGGAAGAAAGCGGCCTAGTACCTGTTAGGTACCACCCCGGCATTTGCCTAGTGTGCATGAGGAAAACTTCATTCAGGGTGGCTGGCCTGAAAAAGCGTTTACACTTTTTCGACCGAGTGCCCCCACTGAGAATCGAACCCGGGACCACTTGCACCGAAGGCGATGTTCTGAAGGGAGTTTATGCTGCTTCAGATTGGCAACACTGACCGGAGTTCAAGACAAAGGTTTTCCTTTTCCGATTTCGAAGCTGTTAATTGTTTATTGTCAAAAGAAAAACATGTGTGTTGTAATTGAATGCTCCGTTAGGCCTGCCATCTACTGAGACAAAACATTTCTTTTTCTTTTCTGTCAGTAAGGTGCTGCCAAATACGGAGAAATAGTAGAACTAAGTCTTGCCTCGCATCCACTAACAAATTTCAGCATCTCCAGGATTAATACAACCCATAATAAGGGATACATTTTCATGATATCCACATGGATATCACTAGTACGCAAGGGGTTAAGCAATAGACACGTTCAACATTACTCTATTGATCAGAAAATAAACTGCCCGCTTAAAATTCGAGGGAAAAGACAGATTTAGGAGGGAAAATAGTAAATTTATTTACAACGAACAATTTTGGAAAACAATTTACGTTCCAAAATCCTGGCTGGAATGGTGAAATATATCCACATTAGGAAACGAAAATTAAATGAAATCCGTAATTTCACGTCCCATTGTTAGCTCATTAGATTAACGGGCACCAATCAGTGATGCTGTCTCTCGCCAACAATATCTACGATACGTAATGGTCTATCTACAAGAGATAGTGGAAAAGAGCGTTCATAAGGAAGACGGCATTTCGGTAGTAGGTAGAATGATCAGGTGTATACGCTTTGCAGATGATATGGTGCTTGTTGCGGAAGTAAGATGTTAGAAAACTTGAGAAAGGGTTGCGAACAATGTGGGATGAAAATAAATGTAAGAAAGACAAAAGTCATGGTGATTGGAAAGAAACAGTTGCTGTCCAATATTGAAGTACGACACGAGAAAATAGAATACGTAACTAGTTTGGGATACCTGGGTAATATTATTAGTAGTGATATAAAGTGCGAACTCGAAATAAAAGCAAGGACAGGAATAGCGGAAAAACCCTTTAGAAGCAAGAAAAGTTTGTATTTTGAGACTTTGAATAAAGAATTGAAAAAAAAAGGACTCATATTTCGTGTGGAGCATTGTACTGTATGGGGCAGAAACATAGGCATTACGTAAAAGTGGTGAAAAATAACTAGATGCTTTCGAAATGTGGGTGTGGAGAAGAATAGGGACTTAGCTGAGTCGAGCGGGAAACGAATGAGAGGATGTTAGAAATGGCAGGGGAGAAAAGAACAACTTTAGATATTATTAAGAAGAGGAAGAGAAATTGATTGGGACATTGGCCAAGAAAGAACTGTATTATGAGGGAAGTATGGTGGCAGGAAAGAGAGAGAGAGAGGGGGCGAAGGAGACTACTACAATTTTCTCCATGTACCAAGCAGAAAAATCATGAGTAAAGACGAAAAGGTTAGCTGAAGATCGTGGAGCATGGAAGCTTCTCACTTGCGGCAACTCATCTGAAAATAATGGCAGAATACCTTTGACAATGATGAATGCTTATGAAACGATTGGTGGAATGGAAATGTGGGAGGAAAAGAGAACCCCCTGAAAAAAACACGGACATGGTGCTGTTCGCTATATTCAGATGGTTTGGAATCGAGACAGGGCATCCCTCACAGCAGGTGACGCAGTACCACTGAACCATCGTTTCCCCTAATAAAATGGTAAGTGACGACGATGAGCAGTAGAACAAGAGACTTCACGAAGCAAAGGTGAGTGCTCTGAAACTTACCCTTCGTTTCGTTCTCGAATTGTTAATCGCCTAATCAGAACGAGCAAGTTGTACTAGAAGCATTGGAATTAAGTTTTCCTACGGAAAATAAAGCGAGAATAATGGATCATTCAATCACGGCGTTAAAGCTGATACTTCTTGCGAAGCTCTTTTAATTTTAATAAACAAGGATGGGCAGAGGATTTCCTTTTTGGATGTGCAACATTTCTAAGAAATGACGTGACTACTGAATCGTACAGTTTATGGTACTTTCTACCACGTGTCTGTATTTTCACAATTGTTCAAGTAGTTGACCAGCCCGTCACTAGATGGCAGCAGGATACAGACTCTGCAGTATAAGAATTGTTAACCCTGGAATACAGACAAAAAAGGCTTACATGAATACACAGGTGGGGTGCCAGCTCACCCCTTAGTAGAAAGTGTGTGCAGGTTCTCTTGCCAGCTCACCCCATATATAAAAGCTACTAAAATTATAATACACGAACTTAAATATATTTATTTTACTTTATGAGTTACAAGAATACATAATAGTAGTTTGTATGTAGGCCTATTTTTGAACAGACACAGTTATTCCTTACTGCACGAAATGCAAACTTCCTTTCTGTGCTCAGCAGTCAGCACAAACAGCCACTTTACATCTGAAACAAAGAGATTAGGTTTTCTGTCTTTATTCCTAGGGCACATTCGACATCGTACTTGCTTTGGAACACTAGATGTTGAATCAGTTACAGGTGACAGTTCTTCTTGAATTCCAAGGATATTTCTGATACCAGTAGACAAATCAGTGGAAAGATTCGTCTTGAGGCGTTCCATCATGTAGACTCTAGCTAACTGCAGCCCCAGTTCTTTTAGAAACTCCAAACGGATTTATGACCGTTTTTTCCTAATACAGAGGCTCCCCTTATAACTGGATCATTTTCGATGTTACCCTCAGTGTTACTCATGTCACTTCCACGAATTTCATCATCGACTTCCGATTATACTTCAATATTGTCATCGGACTCACTGAAATTACCTTCAGAATCAGAATCATCTTCTTCCAATATGTTTAGTACAAAGTCTGTAAACTTGCTTGAACCTGCACACACTTTCGCCATCATACAATTAAACAAATATGCACGCAAAGTATCTGAAAAGAATTTAGTCAAAAATGGGATTTCACATACGTAAATACACAGGTAGGGTGCTGCAGAACCCCACCCCTTGAATATATTCTCTTCTAAAACGAGACAATTTGCTTCACACCCACCACCGTGAATGTCATGCTCCAAAATGAGAATACACGGAAGCACCAACCAATGTGCCTGAAAACAATGGCGATAAGTATAACGTCTGGGGTGCTCCATCACTCCCCTGTGTTTTCCAGGGTTAAGTCTTTAATATGCTCTATTCCCAGCGCCCTCCCATGCATTTTTTTATTTTTTTAATACTATAACAACGAATTTTACAATAACTTCGAAAAAAACATAATAACTACAAAATGTGTTGCTTTCAAAACTAAATCGTTTGCAAATTTAATGAAATATTTCAGTTTAACGTCCCACGATTATGCCATTTAGGATAAGGGAGATAATGATTAAGGAAAGTGAATGATAACAGAATTAGTGGAATGGGAAAATGGAAGGAAACTGGAGTACCCAGAGAAAATCCATGGACACGAGGTTCCACCACAAACTTACCTGGCCGGGGATCGGATCGAGCAAGGATCCTACGCACCAGAGGTAAGCGCTCTACCACCTACCCACCATGCCTCCGTTTTGCAATTTTAAAATTTAGACGCCCTACAATTCAGAATATCGCACATTTCTTCTTATACGACCAGCAGTTATTAATTAAATTTAGTGCGTTTAAAAGCATTGTTTTGATTATATCCGTCTCGTTTTGATTCTTTTCATTAATTACTATTATTTGCTGTGCCCGAGACTTCAATTCACTGTATACTATAGATTAAAGTGACATTTATAGTATTTTGAGTTACTCAAAAACTTCTCGAAACCGTATTTTTTATGTAATTATTCACTACACAACAATCTCTAAGATAGCAGAATCTATTAGCGTGACTGTATAGCACGAGGAATTCGCACGACGCACTGAAACTTCTATTATAAGGAATTATAACACCGGCCAACAATAGAAAAGTGTTTCTCTGTCTCAAGAATTCCAATAGGTGAATCTAATAGTGTTGATAACAGTGATTTCAGATCTGGTTTTAGTTTATTTTTTTTTTTTTCCTGTCACCCAGTTTTGATGAGACAGGGGAAAGAAATGTGTACCGCGGTTCATGTAACTTATGCATGCAAGATGCTTTATCAATGAAAACTTTTTGAAAAATTACCTCTAAAATGTATGATTTTCACCTGTATTTGACATCAGGAATATCCCTCTGCAAAGTCCAGGTATAATCAGCTAACATGGAGGGGATCCATTTTCCATGGTAGGGAAAAGTGGGGTACAGTGAGACAAGAACTTTGCTTGATTATTTGCTGCATGAAACTGGAAATGAAGGATGTACAGACATGCGGCTGTTGACCTTTCTCTGTCACCTTAGTAGGCAAATGGCTGACGCGAAGGATACAGGCTGTGAGAGAGTTCAGTGATTTTCAATTAAGCAAAGTAAATATTTTGTATTCCCTTTATGTCTGAAGAAATCAAAGTAAATTAAATAATTGCAGATTAATTTCAGAGCATGAGATGCTTTGTTATCTGTCGATATTTATCACAATATTGTCAATAGTTAAACTTTTTTGTGGTTCCGAGGAAATAATATTGACATTGATAATATGCTATTGGGGTACAGTGAGACACTTCCTTCAAACAAAATAGAGATGTATCTAGAGAAGAAATCATTGGTTGAGCAAAGAAACATCAAAAATACAACAAACAAGAAACGAGTACAAAATTAAAAGATGTCTTTTTGACTATGAAGTCGATCCAGATGTAGAGAAAGAATTGGTCGAATTGTCTTTATCAGATGAAGAAATTGAATTATTACTCGAAATTGACCCAGATTATTTTAAATACTACTATGGAAACATAAATGAGGATGATTATGTTCTGGTAAAATTTCACTGTAAAAAGGACATTTATTATATTGGGAAGGTTCTGAAGCTGAGTAGGGATAACAATAACTATATAGTTAGCTTTCTGCGAAAAAGTGGGAAAATGTACGGAAAATTTGTTTTTCCAGTTGTTCCGGATATTGCAACTGTAAACGCAAAAGATATCAAACTAAAGTTACCATAACCGATACCACATTGTGAAACTAAACGTCAAATGTCATACTTATCATTTTCTGTTGATTTTCATCTTTTGGATATGTCTTGAACTTCGTAATAGAGAATGAAACATTTAAGTATGTGCATGTCTCACTCTAACCCAATAGTGGGGTACAGTGACACAAATTGTCATATTTTGTTTGAGTAAGTAAACCAGAGATGATTAACACTAAACTAAAATAACCAATATTGTATGATAGCCTAAAATCCAATCTTCTGTTCAGTTTTTGCTTCACTTTAATATCTTATATAGTACAAGAGTTATTACCTACGGAAAAAAATGTGTCTCACTGTACCCCACTTTACCCTAACGTTTCCCCATTTCCGCAATAGCCTGATGAAACCTCTCATCACTATGCTCGTCATTTACAGCTCCAAGGCTTTGGAGGAAACAGTCTATGTGGGAGTCCAAGAAGTGAATTTTAAGGCTTATATTTCACTCCAATGGCTGATAGGTAGTTACGAGGTCTGACACAACGTCGCAGAATTTGTCGGATCTATGATTCAATAAAAATCTCTGCATATTGTTCTAAATGCCAACCTTGCGCTTTTTTCCAGCTCATTAAGTTCGTCAATGAACTACACATCACGGAACAGTTCCCTGAACTAAGGACCTACAAAAATACCCTCTTTGATTTTATCATCACTCATTCTGGAAAATTTAGTTCAGATATTAGAAACCCCTGCCAGTTTTGTCCATGTTTTTGACGAAGTTCTTAATCAGACCGAATTTTATGTGTAGAGAGGGAAGATGCGGATCAATTAAAGGAAGATGCATGACGTTGTTTTCCCCTGGAGTCAGTAATGTTCGTTTTGGCCATACTTCCCAAACGGGATTTAATGACGGAAAATTTTAGTGCGTTATCAAGTTCCCTGTGCATATGTATCATGCAACATGAGCTGTGCGCATGGTTTCAGTTCAAAATTCGTTTCATTCTGCACAGAATGACGTACGAACCATGATTTTTGGATGAACATTGCAGTATTGGGAACTGTTTCTGTCGTATTTATTCCTTATTTATATGATATTTTGTACTGTCAACGAGGATTGCGATATATATTTTCCCTCAATAAATCAAGATATTGCAATGCAACTTGGTACACAAATCACCTCTAACATATAGTATTTTTCAAGATACAACATATTTTAGTACCTGTAGCCAGTCAGCTCCATACATGTAAACTTTACCAATAGGGATTTTTTAAACAGATTTCCCGCATTATCCTTAATTTCCCTTTTTGCGTACATCATGCATATGTGAACATGATACCCTTCGAAAGCTTGTTTCATTCTAAAGAGAATGACGTACAAACTATGATACTCGGAAGAATAGTTCTGCAGCTACTTTCTTATAAACCTGCAGCGGGTTTACAGGGTTAGTTATATATATAAATCGTGAGTGACAAACTGTGGATGATGGATAAATTTCGAGTACAGATTAAGCTTCAGCAAGCAAAACTATATCAAAGTTAGTTAATTTCAGCTCTGAGACAAAACGTTTGTTGACCAGTGTAATTTATTTCTATAAAACATTTCAGGATAGCATGACGCGCTGACTGGCATCTTTCTCTTTTATAATTAGGATTATTAAATTGCTATAATTATTCTTTATGGATTTTAAATTAAGCAAAACAAAATAATAATAATAATAATAGTAACACTTAAAGATGAATGCAAGACTCATCATCATCACAGAAATTCTGCCATTATTCACAAAAAGTTCTTTCGCTAAATCATTCATCAGATACGGAGTGAAAAAAGCAAAACAATGAAAAATTTAAAACATGAGTGTACATATATTTACTTTGAACCCATATTCCACACTTATGAAAAATTAAATCTTTCAGTTTTATGTCCCATGATTATACCGTATAGGGTAAAAGAGACGGTGATGATGGATGAAGGAAGAAGTGGGAGAAAACGGAAGTACAATGAGAAAACCCACACATACAATATTTGTTCACCCCAGTGTTAAGGAGAAGCGTATTGTAAAATTTTCAGCCTGAAAAGCAGAGAAAGAAGATGAGGTTTTGTTTAAGAAAGAAAAAAATTTCTCTAAATTCTTCGATAACGATTCCCAAAACTAACACTTGTGACTGGATACTACCTACGTATCTGTAAAAAAAAAATGTTGATTTTTTTGTTAAGAGGTTTACGTTTGTATCTGATTGACTTATTTCATCAGGGAAAAAAAAATCTTAATTGTTCTTTGGGCAGCGACTGAATTCCCTTACCAAACGTAACATTTCTACTAAAAGTACTGAATACTGTATGGGACGTACAATTTATACACCTAACACCGACGGCTCCTGAAGAAAGTCACATAGGAAAAAAAAAAAAAAATCTACTAGCTAAGAGAAGAAAGCTTCATATAGCTTCGGAAAGGGTATTTAACTGTTAGTATACAGTGAAACGTCAAGATATTGAACACCGATGGAACATGAATATTTAAGTTGTGCACCTATCTTTACTATGTTTTGAGCCTATCCAGGACTTCTTTACACGTACATTGAGAAACAAGCTAAGATAGAGAAGTAAAATTATTGAAATCATAAACCTTCTGAGGGTCAATCTCGGACCTATAAAGAAACGCGCGGCCCCCTCAAGGGAAAATATCCCCATTTGTGTGTTATTTGCACAGAGGACAAACTTACTTTTTTTTTTTTTTCAGTACATTAAATTAATAATCTCTCAATCCCTTTTAGTACGAAACTAGCTAATATTCTAATATTTCCAAGTGTTACAGCAGATAATATTTTGCGCCTCCTCCGAACTTAGCATCCTTTTGTGCAAGAATGAAGACATATAAACTTTCTGAAGCCGAAGGTTTAATTTACTGGAAAGAATTAAAGAATCATTCGACATGGGTTTTGTGATGAAACGTTCCGTCATCGCTGGCACCAAAATGAACATAAACCTTTCCGGATTGGCTAGATTTACAGATTTAAAAAGTGAAGCCAGCAACTTCAAACTGAATTGTACAGAGATTTTTTTAACAAGCTGTAGAATGGAAGTAACAAGTCAGTTACATTACCCCCCTTCCCCCCCCCAAAAAAAATAGTTGCCAGATACCTCCTTTCAAAATTTCTGATAGCTGCTCCCGTCTCAGTAGGAATATGTAACTAAAAACAGTCGGTTGCAAGCAGCTGAGCATTTTCTTCTAGAAAATTTTGTCCGCAGGCAAAGTCAAAATGTGAGGGGATTGCTCTCGGACATAAGTTTCTGAAGCACGTATCGTGCACAAGAATGACATAAAATCGCAGTTAGCTTAGTTCTGAGGACTGAAGGGGGGAAACAGTTGGTCAACTATGAGGGAACAAGAAACAAGATCTGTGAAATGCAAATACTCCCTTTCAGACTCGTATTTAGGTAAGTGTTATTCTGTGCACGAGCACAGGGCGGCATAATTTAAAGGGCGGCAAAATTTTAGATTTATTTTTAAGATTCACAATAAAATAATATTTAAAATCAGCAATCCGCATAGTCCCGCTCAAGCGCGGGAAAATATGTGTTTAATTCACTTTAATTACAGTAGCTACTAATTAACTAGCTTATTTGATTATTTTTAAAAATTAATCCTTTCCCACTCCCATCCCAAGGGGTGAGGATGAACTTGAACATCATGAAAACTGATACCGTTAAACTCAGCGACCTTGGAAACTAAAAATTCAACACGAATATCTGTCGTTTTCGATTACTTTTAAAATCTCGACCCCTACCTGGAGAGTGAAGTAACAGTGGATAAGGGATCCATTTCTCATACTCAGAGTCAATGGACTCAACAAATTCATGCAAATCATTATTACAAATACAAAATTGAAAATTCTTTTATTACAGAACACCCATCTCCATCTTCTGAGCTCCTTCGTGGCTAAGCGGTCAGCGTACGTGCCTTTGGGGTGGGGGACAAGGTTCGATTCCCGGCGTCGGCTCATGTGGTTCGGATTACGTTAGTTAGTAAGTCCACGTCTTATATAGCCTCGCTGCTGAACGGGACGTTAAACTCAAAATCAACTCAGCTCCACCTTTTACTTTAGGAGCAGAATTCCCAAAAAAATGCTGAAACATATGTAGAGTTCTTTTACTGAGGAATTTGTATGCTGAGTACAGGGCTCATAGTGGTCTGGTCTCTTGTAAATAGTTGAAAAGTGACCAAAATCTCATCATGCCCCTTTTTTCATTTATCAATTTCTCCATCACTTCTATCTTTGTTTGTTGTTTTGTTTCATCTTTTCTTCTTTACTTCTTTTTGAGCTTCCTCCTTTCTTAGGTTTTGTAAGTATGCTTTGTAGTTACGATAAGCAGACTTAGCAGATGTAAGAAGCTTCTGAGTAAGTGGAACCAGTTCTGGCCTACTTCCAAAGTTCTTCATCCCAGACATTATATTTAACTTAGCATTGAGAGCTCTCAAAGCCACGAAATATCAAATTATCACCTACCCTTAAGAGAAACATACACGAAGCATAACACAAGACGAACATGATGAAACACACAAAACACACACACACAACGTTGAGCGAAGCGTTAACTATTACGAGAGAAAACTAAAAGACTATTATGATAGAAGGAAGAATAGACACAGACGGGTTCTCAACCCCACATTGAGAGCTTATGCATCCACCAACCATCCACTGTGCTTTAGAAAGAATAAAAGGTGAAGTGAGAATAAAGCTGACTGTTTCACATGTTGCAGCAAGTATTGAAGCTTTCAGAAGAGTAATAAGTAACAAGTTTCTGCCTTTTTCCATTTATTTTTATATTTTTCTCAGAAAACTGCTAATGCAAAGCATAAATTACACTAAAAAGGCACTTTACCTCCCAAAAAAGTAACTTTTAGTGACAAATTTGAAAAAGAGTAACTTTTAGTGACTAACTTGAAAAAAGGTAACTTTTAGTTAAGAAAGTGACTCGCTATGAGCCCTGCGAGTATCATGGAATGAAATAATAGAGACCCGGATGGAACTACGTGCTAACTGTGTTAAAGAATTTATTTCAAAAGAGTTCAGTCGTCTTCTCATGTTAATTCGACATACAAAGTTGATTTTTTTATTTATTTTTTTAATGGATACGTCTCATTACAAACCCAGAACATTTGATATATACTGTTGTTTTGCACAGTACCCGTGAAACAACAACTTTTATTATTTTGCACGGTATCCGTGAAATAATTTTTAAATTCCATCATGGACCTTCACAGAGATACGCACCACCAGAGAATAACTAACAGCTTCAAACTTTTAGAGAATAACTTTAATATGTATATATATATTATAAGGAGAAAGTAATTAAAATTTAGGAAGTCAGATAATGTCTATAAAAAGCTATAAATATGTAAAAATTTAATTAAGCTTTTTTTGTAGGCCAGAAACCTCAGTGCACAAGTTCAGACTTAATAATTGTTCGCCATTCAAATTCCTGCATAAGATGACTGTGTTCAACGCTACGATTAGTTCACATAATAGCATTTTCTAAGTATTAAACACCATACTTTTAAAATCATTTATAACCATTATGGAATTATTTACAAAAATAAAAATTAAATGATGGGAAGATCTTCCAGTATTTTTATTGATTTCATTGCATTGTTCCTGCATTTTATTACCATCTTCTTTAACTGAAGTAATTGACTGAGACTCAAGGGACCAAAATCTCGCTGTTCTACGTTCATCTCAAAATTTGACAGCTTCAAAGCATACCATAAAAAAAGTAAAAGTACTCTATAAAACGTAATTAACAATAAGGAACGCAACGTGGAAATTGTACTTCATTACGAGAAAAATGCCAGAATTAAGTATTGATTAAGAATCTTTAGATAAAAGTAGAACCATATTGTTAACAATGATAATGCCACAAAATTTGCCTAAATCATGATCAAAATTTAAAACCCACAAATTTTCTTATAATTAAAAAAAAAAGAAAAAAATCCTGTCACCAGTTTCCAATAATAGCAAGAAACAAAAATTTACAACAGGGACTGGCTACTATGATTGATGGGAGAGTAAATGAAGTATCGCTATTTTTCATAACATTATCAATAAATTTTTCGTACAAATGCCTGAATATAATTTTATAATAGTTTGTAAAAAATGCTTTAAGAATTTTCCAGTGAACATTGAGAAGTGTTACCCATTAAATGTACGGAAGAAGATAAAGAACGAAAACATGTAATTACAACTTGATCTATCTTCAAGGGCAAATTCCTTTGAGGATGCTTCCAGAATATAGGAATAAAGTATAAGAGGAAAATCACACTAATTGTCGTAATATATGTAAAACTTCTAGTACCTATATCACTTATAGTTGAGTCTAGAAAAAGTCATTTCCCTAATTGACTTCCACCATCCCCATAGCCATACAACACTCTCTTTTTTACTTTTTATAAGCTTACTTTCTTACTGTAAATATTTCTAATAACTTCCGTATTTGGAATTACAGGCCTGCACGGGCTCGGGTCAAGCCGGGCCTACAAAGCACAGATCACTTAACCTCGGACCGAACTCAAGTCGTAAATATTTAAATAGGCAACCATATTTCTCGGGCCTAACTTTGTAAACATTCTGTACAATACTTATTACTACATTCCTTCGGGAGAACTTTTAAAGCACATTTAAATTTGTAACTTGAGACGCTTACACCAAAACTCCATCATTGTGCAACTGAGAGAAAAGGTAACCATGTAGTAGGAAGAAAAACTAAGAGTAACAGAAATAAACATGCTTAGCTTATCTGTGAGTGAAAGTACCGTTTCTTACACTGAATTAAAGGAACAAAAGTATTCACAAGTTGTTGTTTTTTCCCCCTTCAAAATGACGTTTATATTTCAGTTTTATTATTTTATATATATATATATCAGAAGCATTTCTTTTACAAATTCTCCATAAAAAACATAGCATTCTAATTTTCACTTGTAAAAAAAATAATAAAATTTAAAAAAAAAAATAAACGTTATCAAAACGCACCTATTTCCCACTTCAACAGATGAAGAAAAAGGAAAATTGATTTGGTAAGCATGGGGAAAAACGAAAACAGCTTTGAGTACTGTCAGAGTAAGTTCAGTACATATCAATTTGCAGAAAAATTTGCACACATTGACATTCTATTTTAAATATATAGAGTATTTATGTTTTCATTTCATGAGAATTTATATAAATGAAATGAAATATTTCGTTTAACGTCCCACGATTATGGACCGAGGCTAAGGGAGACGGAATTTATATAAATGACCATTTTCTTTAGAGAATTCATATATAAAAAGTTAGTAAATGTAAACGATAACTTTTATTTCGTTGTTCTCTCTGAATCATGTAAGATTTTAAACTGCAAAATTAAGCCTTTAATTGTTGTAAATAAAAATACAATTTTATGTTCTTTATTAAGTTTCTGTAATTCGGGCTCATTTGATTATCACACCGCCTCGGGCATGACATTATAAATTCACGAGACGAGCAGCACCCGGCCTAAAAATTCCTGCCCGTGTAGACCTCTATTTGGAATACAGTACATCAGTGCCAAACAATAATTACGTATATCCTAACGATATCTTTATTATCTTTGCATTCTGAATACTTTGTTATATATCTGTAACGATATCTATATTTTTTTGCAAATGTATTTTTAATTTCTTTTTATTTCCTTTACCCAGGGATTTATTTGTAGCCGGGGAAGCCTGGGAATTTCCCCCCTTCTAAGTTTGACTTCCCTGTCTCTAGATTTAATTCAGTCTTCCCAGCCTGGGAAGATATTTTCCCCCTTTCTAAGGCGAGCTGTGTTGGTCTTGTTTATAGAATTGTTTCCCGAGGAAAAATTCTTTCAACTGGCATCACTACTTATCATTCTTAATCTGAGTAGCACAGTAATAAATAAAAATAAAATAATTAAAAAAAAACAACGTTTTCAGTAATCAGTGAGCAGTCATAGCTGTTGTGAATTGGTATCTTTTTCGTTGACAAGCACGTTAAAAAGAACAAAAGGAAATGGATATTAGACTATATTTTAACAAAAGAAAAGCTCCTGATGATGAGGCAAGTAATTCCAGCACACAAAGTAAGAGGCTTTGAAGATAGTGCAACCTCCGAAATCACATTAGAGATATCTCATCAGAAAAAATGAAAATGATTCGGGACCTAGTGTTAATAATGGTAAGGTTATTTCTAGCCCCAGTGGCTTGTTCTCTTCAATATGTGATCAAAAACAATTTGCAAGCTGGAAAATTAAACGACGTGGCTAGGTGTTGAACAAAATACTAATGACATTCGCGTTGTGTGTATTATATGTGCTTCCGTTCGTAAACTCGGTATTGATACAGTGCGTGAGTTTTCTCGGGGTTCTTCTGTTTCCTTCCACTTTCTTCATTCCACCATTTCGTTCATTTTTCATCATCACCGTCTCCTTTAGCCGAACAGGCATAAACGTGGGACGTAAAACTTGAAGATTTAATTTTATTTCGGTATTCATACAGAAAGAAGAATAAATGTACAAAGTGTATGGTGCAACGATATTATTGCAAAAGCATCAAAGAAACGTTTTTATAAAATTTTTGACCACGAAAAGTCTATTGCACACAAAAAATGTTCATATGTCAATATGTGAACAAAGGGATAGGGAAGAAATATAGGTTTCAATGGCAAATGCAGAAGACAGGTGGAAAATTGTGAATGAAATTCGTGTTAAAAACACAGCTACGATATTTAGGACTGCCTACGTTATTGTCCAAAATCGTCTATCGTTTACGATGCTCCCACATCTTATTAAATTACAAGAAATAAATTTAATGGACCTCAGACAAGTTCTTTACTGCTATGTTACATGTGCAAATATTATTGACTTTTAGCTACAGAAATGAAGGCAAACTGGCCGAATACCTTGCGCGTTCCGTTGAACCCTTCGAGCTAATGGTGGATGAATCCTCCACTGTGTTTCATAAACCAGTTCTCATTGTGTATATCCGTACTGTAGTTAATCACGTATGTATCTATATAATTTTAGGATTATTTGAGTTATAGGCAATATAGGCAGAGAAGATGTGAACCCATATGAATCTTTCCAAAACGATATTACGGGAAAGACTTATGGCAGTTTGTCTGAGAGCGCCAGTAACATGCAAGGCGGAATAAATGATGCTGTCTCTTTACTGCAGCGAGAATTAGACACCAATTTACTCGTGTTTTACTCAGGAGCGTCATTTCAGATTTCCCTTGATATAAGTAAAATTTTGCGTTTTTCACTGATTTTCTACTATTCTATTGATAAAATCTATATAAACCTCAAACTCAGGGGGGGGGGGGCAATTGCCCCTAAATGACGCCCCTGGTTTTACTACATGAGTCAGAAGATGGGACTGGTTGTTCACAACGCTGTTAATACGGTTTCAGATATGGTTCATTTTCAAAACTTTGTAGAACGATTACACGGTGTTTACTCAATATCCCCGTAGAACACGAGAAATCGAATTAATATCAGGAGAACTAAGTATTCGCTTCTATAATACGTATTACTAAAGTTTTTGATGTACGGTGGTGAGGCTGTTCATTTCGTTCAGTAGAAGCATTGTGGAAGTCCTAACCTGCGCTAGTGGAACACTTTCGAGAAGCTTCTACAAATTTGCATAGAGAAGTTTTGAGCAGCGTGCAATATTTTTGGGCCTACAAAATTTCACTAAGTGGAATTTTGTTTATGAAATGTCCATGATCCGAGATGTGCTGGAACCTCTAGATGTCCTTAGCCTGTTTCTACAAGAAAGGTCAGCATTTCTTGTACTGTACAGGCAATAAGCAAAATTGAAACAACTGCACGTGTACTGGAAGCGTTGCAAGAAAAGGATGGCATGTTCATGGAAGAATTACAACGTCAGTTTGAAGAAACTGGTCAGTTTTGTGGAGTCCCTCTTGCAAAACCCTTAGACAGGTCTCTTGAGAAGTACCAGCAAAACAGATTGCAATTCTATCAGGGTCTAGCAGATAACATAGGTCTTGCTTTCCTAACGAAACGTTCAGTGGGGTCGAGGTTTTGCTACAATCCAAGTGGTCAGAAGAATTGTCTGCAAGAATGTTATATGGCGACAAAGAAGTAATGGAAATTAAAATAAAATAAAATAAAATTTTCATGCAGCTACCGACAAATAAACTGGAAAAAAGACGGTGTCCGATTTAAACCAATCTCCTATTGCTTCACTATTCTAAAGTGAGGTACGGTGTGACTACTATTAATTCTACTGGTACTAAAACTTATTTATGGTATGAAGAATGAAATTTAGCACCGTCTTTCCCCTTCTATTTAATAAAATTAGATTCAAGTGTATGTGCACTTATCACTGTTATGCAAAAAGTAAACTCTTAACTTTTGTAGTATTTATTGTTCGGGCAATGAATTTCGTCTTCAAATACCTAATAAGAATGGACTAATGAACTACTTGTCAGAACAAAACAGTTTTACGTAGGAGTGTGACACTTGTTATGACAAGTTATGCAGGTTGCAATGTAAGTATAGGGCTTTTGCTGGATGCTGCACACTTGTCCTCAGCAGTAGGATGAATAGTAGCAAGGCAAGTAACGAATTTGATCTCATCTACCTAACCAAATTTTATCTAACGTCCCTACCAATATTTATCATAAAATTGTTTTTTCAATGAAAAAAATTATGAACTTGGAAACTGGCTATGAAACTAGTACCATAATTTCAAAATATATAGGTTTAATAACATTGTCCCAACCTGACTTTATAGTTGTTCTGTTATACGGAACACAATCTTTCATAAATATTCCCCCCTTCTACAAAATCCACAAATAAATCACTGCCTTTACCTATAACCTAATGTTACTAAAACAACACTTCTTCTTTATAAGTTAAATCAACGTTCAGAGTCACATGTAAATACAAATGGGTTTGTTTAAATATATAATATTGTAATGCGCCGCTATTTTATAGCTGAACAGTCGCATTACACGATTCTTGGAAGATGGTGAGAGGCATACCGGTCTGCATCAGATGATCTTAAAATTAAAATCTAAAAGAATATTAAAACACTTTTCGAATCGAAATTAAAAGAAATTGATATTATCAAAAATGGTGAAAAAGACATTTGTGATTTTGATTGACAATAGATATACTAGAAATCTATATATCTATGTATCTGTAAACGAGTAAAGCCTCGGATCCAATGTCGAAAGCTAAAACCAACTATGATTGTATTTATGTTTAGGCCTCTATTTAAAATTTAATAATCAGCTGAAAACTAAATAAATAAAATCAGTTCAATTTGGAGCAGCTAGGTTAGTATTTTTTTATGTATTAGTATTGATTGTCTATATACATATATTATTGAGAATTTAATTCTAGTTTCATGAAACAGCCCTCAAAGAAATACGATGATATGTGAAATAAATGATGAAGTATGATTTAAATAATATGACGAAGTATGAGAAATGAAATCTGTGAGCTTTACGTCCCACGGTTATGCCGGTTAGGCTAAAGGAGACGGTGATGATGAGTAATGAATGAAATAGTGGAATGAAGAAAGTGGGAGGAAACGGGAGAACCCCGAGAAAACCCACGCACACGGTGTTTGTCCACCACAAAGTTCACTTGGCCGGGGGACGAAGTATGAGAATTGTATACAAATATAAAGAAGAAGATAATACGTAATGAATACGTTCCAATTGTAAGATGTAATTTGAAAAAAGACTGTTAACAGTTTTAGAGTTGATCTCAATTACAAACATTATATAGATATTCATACGTTGTTCTTAAATACTGCTTAACCTAGTTGACGTCTCATAGACTTTAATGCACAGCTTGATTATTAATGGTCAGCTTTATGCATGGCTGATGGGGAGAGAGATCTTACGTTCTTCACTGTGGGAGCTCCTTCATTTGCGCACAGAACGTCCAAATTTTATATAATGAAACATGTACCTGTATTTGTGACAAGGTGCAGTTCAATATTAAGTTTGTTAACATCAAATAAACGGAAGTTCTTCTTTTAAATGTACATGTTTAAAATCACAGTTGCTGTAGAAAATCTGTTGATAGACTCCACGTGTGTCCTATGATAAATACAATCATGTTTTCTGTTGGTCAATAATGTAACCTATGAACTGGTCTACGTGACGAAGTAAAGAACGCATGTATACAACGTGATTTCTTAAAAGGTCAATGTAATGTCCTATTGGTAATAATATGTTACTTCACTCTGAAGGTAGATTTAACAAACGTCGTATTTAATATAGATCTGGATGAGAATTCTTAAATTATTGTAACTTGTAAACTTCGTATAATTCACTGCGTTGTAATAAGATTTTAAGTCTTCATTAAAAGACAGCTACCAGAAAGTGAATTTTATTTCAAGCAAATCCTGACTCAACTAAGGTATACGAAAAAGGCTTTCTACGAAAAAGAACCCGCATACAACAACTTAAAACGTAAAAGAGTTATCATAATTTGACCTACCCCTGATTATTTACAATCAAACGAATTTATTCCTTCTGTAGCAGTTGAATTTTTAAATTAATTTGTCCCTTCTATTTACAAATTTCTGTAATTCCTGAATATTCTTTATACTTCCAAGTTTCCGACTCTCCCCTGGAGCCTTCGTCACGGTGATTAAAAACAGGAAGAAGAAGAATAAAATCATCAAGAAATAAAATGAAATGGACTTTACCAAGAGAAGAGCTGTGCTGCAAAACACATTGTCAAGTACGCAGGTAATCTTGAAAAAAGTGATGATACAACCTGCAAAATTGCGGGGCTTATTTATGTACTCTTTTGTTCTTTGTTGAAACGTGACAGCTCGTATCATTATTTATATTGTTATACCAATGTTGTGTGACTTGTAATTACTGCGTCCCATTCATCACTTCAATATCCCTTATCCAAATTTAATTTCAGTTTCTTTTAATGAAGAAATAAATCTTTAAAAACAAGTCTACTCTAACACTCAATAAAATTTTTGAATCTTCTACCTTGTGTTTTGTTCCTTTTAAATCTTGAATATAATAAAAGTGTTTCCATGGCAACACTAAAGTTTGATTGGGAATGGAGGGTGTAGAGAAGTAAACTGTTGAGAGAGACTAAAGGCAGGGTGCAAGTTGAATTATAACTCCCGCCCCTAGTCTCCTTGCAGGCACACTCATGTCCAAAATTATTGTCGCATGTCTATAAATGTATGTTGTAGAAATATAATTTGACAACGAATTCGCCCGGTATTTCTTATAACATTAGTATGTGTATAATCGGCAAAGACATGCATTTGGAAAATTCCATGTCAAAATAATAGTAAATAAGAACAATAAAACGAAAACAAAACTTTCTTGTCCATTTAGCAACATTTTGTTTTACTCATTCTAATTTTCGTATTTATAATTCTTTTCCTATGAAATTTACCACAAATATACATTTCCCGATTATACACATAGTATCAGAATTAAAAGTACCCTGCAAAATCATTATCAAATTATATTCTTACAAGAAGACAATTAGATATACGACAATCATTTTGGACATGAGTGTACATCATAGTTTTTGCGGGAATTGAAGGGCTGGGAGATGTACAGACAATTGTTGACGGACAGACGATGGCAGGGGAAGTTCTGTTGTACCATTTGTAGTACGAATATATATACAGTGAAACCTGTGTATGTTGGCCAACATCGGTTCCATCGAAAAGTGGCCAACTTACAGAAAACAAGTGTGATTGGTGTATTTTTAGAATAGGATTTCTAGTATTACTTGATTGTAAAATTTTAATAAGCAGTGGCACGACAGCTACTTATAAATAATGTACATAGAGTAATCATAAAAATATACAGTACTAGAAAATATTACTATAGAATGTTTAATATATATGTGCATACCTTTCTCTTCCTGAAAACTAGTCTGCTACATTGGATTATCCGTATTGAAAACACAATAACATACACAAGAATGAAATAGAAGCGTATGTACGCAGTTTATTGAAATTGATATTATAGCACACTGAGTTATTCAGATTGAAAACAAGAAAAGCTGAGTTTTAAATTGAGAAATTCATATGCAATTTATATGACTTCTTTTCAGTTGTTACTGAATGGTGGTTCATTCTAGACGTATTTGTTTTATTCTTTTTAGCAGATATGTACATTATAATATTGTAGTTAACTACCTCTTGTTAATGAGCTAGAAGTGTTTTCTTCGGAGCAAAAGATGTTTTGAGGAAATCTTGAGGGAATTCATATCTCAAAAACTCCACTATCTTTTGACAAGCCGACAGGTGCCAATAGTTGACCATTGAGATGGTTAGTTTTAACCTTGAGAATTTTCCGGCATCACTAAAGCTCCCCACTGATGAGAGGAGCTGATATAGCTAATGGTTTTACCAAAACAGACAGGGTAAACAAATACGTACAACCATTTCCTGAATTCCTGTACGTGCTTTTTCTTATTCACATCTTCCTTCACCACCCCTTTATCAGGGTAGTGTTCTGGCCATTGACCTCCAAGAGCAAATCGCGGGAATCCATGCTTCTTTTCTCCAGTCACAAATACAGAACATCTGCCTTTCATATGGGAATACGAAAGAGTTAAGAAAAATAACAAAACTGTATTTTGCGTGGCCAAGATACGCAGGTAAATTTATCATCATCATAGGATAAACATTGCTTCAATGTGGCCAACTTCCAAGATAGACAGGTGGCCAACTTATAGAGTAGTAAGTAATGAATGTCCTATGGGAAAATGCAAGTTCAAGGCGAACTAGGCCAAGATAAGCAGGTGGCCAAGTTGACAGGTTTCACTGTATATATATCACAGATATGTAGTATAAAAAAATACAATTCCCAAAGGGATGTGAGCAAGAGGATGTGAGACTCGCTGTCTAGTATCGCACTACTATTAAACCTTTCATTCATCTCTCTCACACCTCTTCTTAAAAAAACCAACTGACAACATACTACATAAATTTCAAAAAATACACAGGTGAACATAGAATACGAGATTATGTTCCGTTAATCCTTCTTTACTGGCTTCACTCGAAAACTTAAATGCTAGGGGTATGAATCTAAATATTCTTACTACTTCCGAGTACAGGGAAATTTTTATTTTAAAGAACGAAACATTATTTTGATCTTTTATATTACACTGTTCAACATTTTTTCACCTTTTATTTTTTACGGAAAGGAAAGTAGCCGTTTTTTATTGATTTTTGGCCACAGAACGCGAAAATCGCACTTAAAATTCTCTCCTGGCTCAGGTTTCTAAGTAATTTAGCGTTTTATATTTTGCATATAACGCTATGAAACATTGTAAGTACATGATCTGAAATTGTTTTACACGGCACAAAGTGTCGTTCTTGACAAGTATTTGCTGCATATTCGACTTGCCAACGTTGTACGTTATCAACAGCTAGTGCGAGCGTCCCATGAATCACGTGAGGCAATGACTGCAAGTTGCAACTAGCTCCAGTTGACGTCTCTAATCATATTCGTGGCGTGCTTCAAGCAGTAGTGTGGCTGTTTGTGTTACTTGTGAACTAGCATTTTGAAAGTAGTGAGTGAAAACATTATAGCTGTTGTAATGTTGTTTTCATTGCGAAAAATAAACACAATGCTGAACAAGACTGCACTTATTTAATATAAAAACACATTTACACGTGACGTTTCGATCTTCTAGCCAAGATCCTCATCAGACGTACACTCTTGGCTAGAAGAGGATCTTGGATCTTGGCTAGAAGATCGAAACGTCACGTGTAAGTGTGTTTTTATATTAAATAAGTGCAGTCTTGTTCAGCAGTGTGTTTATTTTTCTGATTTTATTCGCAAGACGTTGACTATGATTGTGTGTCAGTTCATTGCGAAGTGTCAGTGATTCAAGGAAAGTGCAGCAAATGCCCCGCGTTTGTAAAAGTTCTGTGGACAGTGTGTGCTACATATGTGTGGACGTGATTTGTGGTTCCAGGAAGCGGCCATTGACTGCTGCAGTGCGAAGAGCATATTTACTATACTTTAGGTGTAGTGTTGGAGACCAGGATAAATCATGGGCTCCCCACGTTTGTTATACGAGTTGTTCATCTACTCTCAATGCCTGGATGTACGGAAAGAACGTTTCCATGCGCTTTGTTGTGCCCGCCATTTGGCGTGAACAAACAAACAATAGTACAGACTGCTACTTTTGCATGCTACCCTACTTGAAGAAAGGTATAAATACGAAGAAGATTGAATACCCAGTGATACCATCTGTCATTCGTCCAGTGGCCCATGGAGAAGGATTACCTGCTCCCGATCTCCCGGCTACTATTCCGACAGAAAGTGATACAGAGAATGAAAGTGAAGGTGAACCTGCTCCACATACCACTGACATTGATCCTTCATTTGAGCCGAAAACCAACTATCCGGAACCACACCGACTCACACAAGCGGACCTTCAAGACTTGATTAGAGATTTGGAACTGCCAAAGAATAAAACTGCGCTCTTAACATCTACGCTACAGCAGTGGAACCTTCTGGAGGATACAGTTAAGGTACCAACTCTACGCGATCGTCAAAAAGATCTTGCAAAATATTTCTGCTGCACCGATGAGTTAGTATTTTGCAATGATGTTCCAGGTTTGATGCAGAAACTGAAGATTCCGTACAAAGTAGAAGATTGGAGACTGTTTATAGACGCCTCCAAAACAAGCCTTAAGGCTGTGCATGCTCCTGTACAACAGTAAGGAGATATCAGCATCAATCCCTGTTGCTTATGCACCCCTAGGTAAAGAAAATTATCCCACGTTGGAACGCGTTCTGAATCTTATAAAATATCGTGAACACAAGTGGTGATTTTAAGGTGATCGTAATTTTGCTTGGTCTACAGGGTGGCTTTACAAAGTACAGTTGTTACATATGTGAGTGGGACAGTCGTGCAAAGAATGTCCATTACACTCAAAAAGAATGGCCGCGACGAACAGCTTTGTTGTCAGGCGCAAAAAAACATTTCAAATGTATCTCTCGTGAACCCACAAAGCATTGTGCTACATCACTGCACATCAAACTTGGACTCATGAAGGCATTCGTGAAGGCCATGAACAGGAATGAACGCGCATTGGCATACTTGTATCAAAAGTTTCCGCGTCTAAGTACAGAAACGATTAAGCAGGGAGTCTTTATTGGTCCGCAAATACGCAAGCTATTGCAAGACGAGGTGTTTCAATCTATTCCCAGTGCTGATGAGCTCCATGCTGGCATTGATTCCGCAATGTTTGTACCAGATTCTTGGGCAACCACTGAGCCGAAAATTACAAAAAATTAGTAGAATTGCTATCTGCCTACGAGAAACTTGGGTGCAATATGTCACTCAAAATGCACTTCCTCCATTCCTACCTTGATGTCTTTCCAGTGAATTGTGGATCTTTCAGTGATGAGCAAGGAGAGCGATTTCACCAGGAAATTCCTGCGATGGAACAACATTACAAAGGAAAGTGGTCAGTTTCAATGTTAGCGGATTTCTGCTGGATGATTCCAAGAGATGCTCCAGATGTTCCTCACAAGAAACAAGCAAAGAGACGACGTGTTTAAAACCGATACTGTAGGTAACTTTTACCAATACAGTTCTTGTCCTGTAGCGCTATATGCAAAATGTTAAGAGTACTATCACACCGATACTGTGCCAGGAGGACGTTATATTTTTTATATATTCAGTGTCCAAACATTTATAAGAGACAGCTATTTTCATTTCTGTAATTATGTTAATGTTTGTTACTTTTACCTTTACAGTTTCATAATCATAGCGTTATATGCAAAATGTAAACTGTGTAATTAGTACTAAATCTGAATTCGGAACACGTATTTATTGTGTTTTTCATGATCAGCGCTCAAAAAGTTATAAGGGACGGATATTTCTATTTACGTAATCATTTCAAAGTTTGGTGACTTTTACCTTTACAATTTCATTATAATAGCGTTATATGCAAAAGGTAAATTATGCAATTACCACTAAATCTGAGCTAGGAGCATATCATTGTTATTTTATTGTTCAGCGTGCAAGAAATTATAAAGAATAGCTATTTTTATTTCCGTAATCATTTCAATGTTTTGTGACTTTTACCTTTACAATTTCATTATTATAGTGTTATATGTAACATGTAAATTGTGTAATTGCAAGTAAATCTCTTAGCCAGGAGCACATTCTTATTGTCAGTTTTGCGTTCAGCGCTCAAAAATCAATAAAGGATGACCATTTACATTTCTGTAAAAAAAAAAAAAAAAAAAAAAAAAAAAAAAAAAAAAAAAAAAAAATCACTTTTGCACACTTTTATTTTATTCAAAAAATAGATATTTGGGAAGACGAAAAAATTGATCATACGCAGAATAAATCTCCCCGTGAAATGCAGTCAAGAGTTCTCGTTTAAAACTCAGAAATCTTTAGTCGTGAAGGATCGAACTGAGAACCCATCACTTCGTTATTAGATACAAAAATATGCTCAAAGTTTAATGGTCCTGTGGCATAAGTTTCTCTGCCCTCACTAGCGGCACAGCTAAAGTTAGCCTGCACTTTAAAAGCAATTCCTTCACTCAAAAGAAAATGCTTGGCCTATCTACACAGAACTCCAGAACTCAAGAGAACCTGTGAAAAGGATACCTAACTAAAAATCATTACAAGGTGAGAGGTGGGTTTCAGGGAAAAAACAAGTCTCCTCTCTGAGACTATAAACTGGCCACCAAAATTAGGCCTTGCCCTAATAACGGTCTCGCTCTAAAAAGAGACCAGAAACTTATCTCTTTTCCAAGAGACAATCACTAATATAGGATTGGGATCAAGGAAACAAAAACAACTTATAACCCGAGAAGCAAAGTTCTCGAACAAGAGGGGCCTCGAACACAAAACCATTTGAGTTCGCAACAGAAACCCTTAATAAACCTATCCAAAAGATTAAAACAGATCCCAAAATTTAAAACCTACTTAACGCATATTCCCATGCCCTTGGCGGGAGAAAAAAATTCAAAACCTAACAAAAAAAGAATTCTCCCCAGAAAATGATTACTATCTACCAAAATTCCTATTCCCTATCCACGATCATGCCGAATGACCATCCTACTCTGCCAGCCTTAAACAGAAACGAAATGGTTGATGCAACAGACATTAGGACCTTCGATCGAACGTAACATGTGTTATAAGAATGTTATGTTATGAATGTTATAAGAATCCCGACCAAGCGAGCGCTCTTGTTTAAATATGCTTCTGGACAATCCCAGCTAAAATAAAGAAAATTCGTTAAGAATTTGAAAATACTGACGCTAACCAACCTCCCTCCTTAAAGTTCTCTCAGTTCATCAGCACGTATCCGGTTCTTAAACTACAGAAACAAATGGAAAAGTGTATCTAGCTAAGAAGTAAATCGTAAGAAATAATTTCTCTAAGTTATATGCAAGATAGATAAGAAAAATTGAAAATTATTATACAAATAATATGCAGATAAAATATACAAATAAATAAATAAATAAACTATAAATATATATGTGTTTAAATAATTTTCCAGGCTTGGAACTAATGAACCTTAAATTATTAGATTGTATATACATATTACTCAGATATCTTTATACAATTAGCATATAACAAGTATGTGGAATGAAAATGTCCACTTACACATTAAAAAATCTAAACTCAATTTTCACGCTGTAAACAATGAATGTGTCACTCCCAGTTAAATTAAACTAAATCTCTCAATAAAGAAAAACTCATTAGAGTAGATAGCAGTGAACATTTAAATTCCCTCCCACCGCCGGATTACACTGAAATGCGCACAACCTCGTCCTTCCAGGGTTAAAAAACAGTTTTCCTTATCTCTTATAGAGGGGGGGGGAGGGATTTTGAGATCGAAAGTGGCAATAAAATTCTAGAGTTTCGGGTTTCCTTTTCAATCACTGTACCACTGTATATATATATGGTTATGCTTAAGTTTTATACTTGAAATCTTAATTGGAGTGCATTGAGAAAGGTTTTCGTGACTTAAACATAACCAACTCTCTTCTATACTCCTGATAGAAGAGTTATACAACATTAATTGAACTTGGTAAATCTAGGCATGAATAAAAAGATACCGGCCTCAATGTGTGATTGATTTAATGTTTTTGATATGGTGTTTGTTAATTGTTTATGTGTTGAGACATACTTGGTAGTTGACACATTTTTCTTAAGCACATACCTGCGTTTCTTATTGAAATTATTGTCCCACAAGACAGTCACTTGTTGCACAATTCAGCTCAAGATCTTTATATATTGGATTTCCACAGGGAGGTCTGATGTTTGATGACATTGTTACTTTTTTCGAACTTTGACAGATGGTAACTAAGATGTTTTGGAGTTCGAAGATAAGATGTGATTCCAGTATGCGAGTTACAGCGATACAGCTAACGATATAATATCCGGTAACACACCATACCATCCCAGAAGTATATTGAGGTTTTATACTCTTATTTTTGCTGAGGTTGTTACCCGAAGTGCCAGTGGTTATGACTTAGAACCACGCCATTGGAAGAGTGACCCACAAAATCGGGATCATGTACAAAATGGAATTTGGTTCAGACGATGAAATTTATCAACGGAAGATTTACATAACGAGGAAGTTTATTATGTAAGTCAAACTGTGTTCAGCACGCAAAACGAATTCTCAAACAAAAATTCTTAACATTTTATAAGAGATTTCCGACCTGAAATTATGAGAAATAATCTTTTCCTTGTTTTGTTTATCTTCTTTGACAATTAGTATTAAATTTGAAATCAAAGTACAACAGAAATCAAAAGTTCATAATTGGTCGGTTATATCTCTAGGCTTATATCCTGTGTTGCTATGCAAGACAGAAAATAAAATCTAAGATTGTTACTACCACAATATTACCACTTTTGCTCTATTGAACACTGAAACCGGAAACAAAATTTATTCACTTCCGGTATCCGTAAGGGTTAACAGAATGTCGACTAAAAGTCCAAAATGAAATTTCTTGACTTTTTCGTGACCCTTTCCTTCCCAACCATAAAATTTAGCAACATTCTCAAGAGAGAATTTGGGTGCGAATTGGAGCGAATTTTCATGCATGTACTAGATGCGTACTTTGCTTGTGATTTGATAGCGTGTAAAGTCGACCATAGACATTTTCGATGGTGAATTTTGATGTTTTGTGGAACAAAATTTTCCAGACTATACTTGTATTTGCACAGATAAAAAAAAATCGTGACCCAAAAGCTAAATTTTGTGGCTTTTTCTTGACTTTCATGACCATTTTCTGATTTCGTGACATTTTCGCGACTTTCGTGAACGATAGACACCCTGGTTAAGGACAGCGATGGCAAACTTCCCTGAAATACTGACTCCATATCAAAGAAGTGTTTCTCGCTACGCCTTACCAATCTTTCTGTATAGCAATCAACTTAAAACAGGAGAGAAGACTTCTCCCACATCAACATATAAATAATACAAAGACTACAGCCGAGATTAAAACTACCTTTCGGATACAAAACGTTCTTTGCCATTAATTACATTGTTTTGCTCTCTGAGGATCAATATTGAAACCGCAAGTTGAAATAGATTTGAATGATTTCCGGTTTTATTAGAGTTACAAAGTGTCTATTCGTGAGATGCCGATGGGATGCAGGATGGCTCAGTGGTAGAGTGCTTACCTGTGGTGCATGGGAACCCTGGTTCAATCCCCGGCAAAGTAAGTTGATGGTGGACAACATTGTGTTGGTAAGTATTCTAGGGGTATCCCCGTTTCTTCCCACACTATCCTTTAGAATTGTAAACATGAAATATTTCAAAATGAAACAAATTACAACTTATCACAAGCGGAAGAGAACAAGCAGTTGTATGCACACTCACTGTCTAAAGACTCTACAGTGTGGCAAAGCTGCTAGTTACAGTGGAGCGGCGGTTTTTTTTTTTTTTTTTTTTTTTTTTTTTTTTTTTTTTTTTTTTTTTTTTTTTTGTCATTAATAAGGTAAGTTCTTTCTGATTTCCTGCTTTTAGATTGTAAGGGGTTTAAAAAAATGCCATTAACATTTTGTAAGATGAAAAGCTTTTGTTCCATCAACTGCATAGTCTGCTAATTACAAATTCCTCACCCTGGACGCCACAACACTACAGACAGTGATCTCCTGAAGCAAAGAAAACATAATAGGTTAACTTTCCAAGTAAACGAATCTCGGAACTCGGACGAATTTTTATTTGTCTTTGAACTTTATTTTGTGTATTTTACATGTTAACATTAAATAACAGCGGTATAGCCTCATTAAACTGATGCTAATTCTAAATTACGGTACACAGTTATTATTTAAGCTCCATTTTACCATTATTTATAAAGCAATTTACTGATTTTGCTTTTCTTACTTTATTTCAGATCAAACACAGCCAGAGACTTCTCAAATTCGAGTGCAGCCATTACCAATAAAGGACAGTGAAATATAGCAAAGTCAAAAAATTGTGCTGACGTTCATAAACTATTCAACGCTGCTAAGTAGAATGGCGGAAAGATTACAAAAGTTATGGTACTGGAAAACAATTATTAATGCAACACAGATGAAAACTTACGTACTAAAGTGCTTTAAGTGGCCAGATAATGTAGTAAGCAAATATGGATTCAAGAAAGTAGCCGAACATGAGGTGGTTTCTTTGTTGAATCCTACTAGTGTGTATTGATGAAAAGGCAGAAAAACTAATATCGAAAACAACCAAGGACCTCACTCTCAAAGATGCCTTCTGGAACAAAATAAGCAATTTTCATAGTTTAATTGTTCCAATAGCAGACTGGATCACAGAAATCGAAAGCGACAAACCTCAAATAAGCAAAGTGTATGAAATATTTTAGGGAGAAAATCCACAACGCAGTTCCAAGCGCTCCTGTTCTTAAAAGGGAATGCAGTTCTTTGAGGACCGTAAGCAAATCTGACTGCGTCCTGTACATTTGTTTAGCGAATATTCTAAATCCAAGTTACAGGACAGGAATTCGACCATGAAGAACAATCGGACGCTCAAGAATATGAGTCAGTTTTCAAGGCTTTATTTAGATGTTGATGAGGCAGAAGTTGTAGCCCAATTTGCACAATACAGAATGAAAGAAAATGCCTGGTCCAAAGAATATCTGTGGTCTACTGCGTCAAGAGTGTCTCCTCTAACTTGGTGGAATGGACTATGCCCTTATCGCAATCGCATAAAAGTTGCAAGCAAAGTCCTTGGTCTTACTGCCTCATCTGCTTCTTGTGAAAGGATCCTTAGCTTATATAAGAACATCCATACGCAACCGTTTAACAAATGAACGTGCTGTTAAACTGACTTTTGTAAAGTATAACCTGAAGTACACATCACTATTTAAAAAGAGATCTGTTGGGAGATGAAAAGCCACCTTCCCTATCTAAGGGGAGTCGATCGAGTCCTAGTCGTAACCAAAATGAGCCTACAGCAGGAAGGGTGAATAAAAGGAAGAAACAGATTCAAGGACGAATGGACCCATTGTGTTAAGGAACAGACACTTCCACACCCACAGAATCTGATGATGGTGACACTCATGTCGATATGCCATATGGAGAGACTGCTGAATCTGGTATCTCTGAAAACAGTGACAGTGCTCATTCTGATGCAGAATTAGAGTTAGTTACATATGGGAGCTGTCGAGTCTGTTGTATACTTGTATAGCAAAAGCCTTACATGTCTTACATAGGGTTGCCGTTAGTTTTTGACCCAAAATACGGACAAGCCTTAAAATGCTGACCCATCAAAGATACTCTGCCCAAACACAGAATAAATATTTTGAAATTTCTTGCCTAAACATCACCCTTTTAGGTTATCACAGAATTGTTGTACTGTAATACTTAAAACACTATTGGAAAGTAACATGTTTTACAATTTTTTTCATTAACAGAAATATAATAAATCATGTCATTAGATTACGTATATTAAATCTAACCAAAAGAAGCCTGGAATGGAAAAATAAGACACTTTCTTAAAAACATAACCTACTTTATTAATAGTAACTAAAATATAAGTTATATGATGAAAACAATTCTTTTACATTAATTTAGTAACTTCGGTATTTGCCTTTATCACACCAGGTGCACCAAAATTAAAAAAAAAAAAGCTAACATTACGTAAAAAAAAAAATCAAAAACAAAAACTATTATATGTTTATATTTATAATGTAGTATGTAGAGTTTCTCGAAATAATTTCTTATCATTGCATATGTTAGTACTGTTCATGTGCGTGAAGAACATTCACTGTTCTTAGCAGAGTGCCAATCATATTTTTCTGAAGACAACACATTCTTTAAAAACAACTGGTTTTCATTTCGTCAAAAAATTCAGAACAAGAAAGATTAGAATCAATTTTGATTGAAAGCAAAGCTTGAACTTTTTCCACCATAAGCCTATTTCTATCAGAAGTCCACACATATATCCTGAGAGAAAAAATTCGTTCAACAGAAGGAGAAGTGTCAGGTAGGCAAAGAGCAAATTCAAAAACCTTTTCAAAATCTGTACAAGAAGATTAGGAATATATCAACATTTGGCTTGCTTCAATCACATTGAGACTCCTGTTAACTCAACAAAATCTTCAATTTTGTTTTCTCTCTTGAGCCATTCTTTCATCGTCCATTCTTTTATTTTCTTCAACACAGTATCGACTAAAGTTCTTCATCAAATATCTCATAAATATTTATTGTTTCTCAGTACTGAATTTATGTACTCACATGATTTTTCCACTATCTCCCATTCAAGCATATAGTCTTTGGTTTCATTATCCAAATAAAATTATTAGCACCCGAGATTCCGACTCGTGAATTTTCGAGCAGCTCTAAAAACTGTCAAATACGGACACGGACCCAAAAAATACAAACATATGGCAACCCTAGTCTTACATATTTCTTGCTTGGTAACTTAGCCCAGTTTAATGGAAAAAAAAAAAAAAAAAAAAAAGAGAGAGAGAGAGAGAGAGAGAGACTGTATTCACTGTAATAGCTGTGACTATTTCCACAATACCAGTGTCATATCTATATTAAACAATCATAAAAACGAAAAGAACATTTCTCTGAAACTTCAATGAAATATGGGAACCGGAATTTCAATGAAATTTTAAAAACTTCATGAAATTATTCATCCCAGCTATCACTCCACCATCACTCACTTGCCTTAATCATCGTCTACCTTACCCAAATGGACATAATCGTGGGATGTTAACCTGAAAGATTTCATTTTGAGATGCTGACACGGTATTAAATATCAATTCTCGCTGTATCTTACTGCCTTTGCTGTATCACACTTAGAACTTATACATTTATACCACCTCTGGTTAGATTAGAGAACTGATTCCCAACGTGGGGGGTCGTAAAGTGCAAGTAAGGATGGCGCAAACTAATGGCAAGCTGTGAAGTTATAAATAAAGCACCACTTGTTAGCACAGTCCTATTTTAGGGGCGCATACAAAACACATTTCTGCATTTCATTCAAGAAATTGATTCGAGCTACTTTACAAATTGTTCAAAGGCCGCACTGCATCCATGTATTCATGGGTGTAGCTTTACTTGAGGATTGTCTCAACGTGCCATAAAAACAACAGTCCAAAAACGCCTGTGCTAGGTGACCAATAAATGCAAGAAGTTAGGGCAGAGTACAGCTGATGGTCCCACGAGGGATGTGTACGCAGATAGTGGGCGCGTCAGCGAAAGTGGATATGGCCATAAACGAATATCCTAAAACGAAAATCGGAGATTAGATTATTACACAATTTATTGTTGATTTCCTACACCTCTCAATTGAGCTCCTTTTCGGCTAAGCGGTGCGCGCCTCTGGCGTGGGAGATCTGATTCGATTCCTGGCGGGAGTTCATGTGGTTAGGATTCCACGTTCCACGTCTCATATAGGCTCTCTGCTGAAAGGGACCTTAAACAACCCAACCAAACCCCTGTTCCTCTCAAGAAACTTTTTTTTTTTTTTTTTTTTTTTTTTTTTTTTGTAAATTTTATAAATCTACGTATCCCTAAAATAGGACTGCATCCCATTTGTAGTGACTACTTTCAATTTAGCTGTAGCAAACTTCATAGATGTCACATGTTTGATAATTTTTCTTTGTTATGGGAAGGAGTAAGCGCCAGGTAAAGAAGGTTGGGAACCACTGCATTAGAAGGGTGATGACGGAGATTAAGAAAATGCTTTGGACACTGAGACCAGTTCTTGTTACCTTTTACCATGTTTGCTCTGGTGGTCATCGTCATACACACATAGCCGCCCTATAAAATCTTCCATTATCTATGCATAGCATAGACAAAGTCGAGAACGAGCTCACTGTTATCGTGATATAGGATCAGAAATAAGATTTCTGGGCTTTTTTTTTAGTTTTACGTCCCACGCTTATGCCGGTTAGGCTAAAGGAGACGGTGATAATGAGAAATGAGTGAAAGGGTGGAATGAAGAAAGTGGGAGGAAACGGGAGAACCCCGAGAAAACCCACGAGCGCGGTGTTTGTCCAAAAATTGTGAAAAGAGTTTAAGTAGATACAATACATGGCAATATATGGGGAAGTTGTTACTTGTACTCTTTCCAGGGCTCAGCTCACATGAGCGATTTCATTGTATTCCCCCATGTCCTTCAATTGTGTAACGAATGGTGCTTGAAATCATTCCTTCCCTTACAAAGTAAGTGAAAGACAAGCTACAAGTGTTTCATATTACTAGCTCTTCAACTACTGATTCAATAATAACAAGATCCTGCTTGTACGGCTTATAATTATGAAACACATAAACGAATTATGCCAGATAACAGATGGTTCGTTACGGAAGGCGCGAAAACGTTGCAACTTTGCAATTGTACAAGGGCGTTATCTTACACAAAGTACGAATATTGCCCTATGTCATTACAAATTATGCATGCTACAGAGATCAGATATATTGTTAAATCATAATAATATTGAAAAAGAAAGCAGATGTATTGCCTTGAGGGAGGTATTTCGAAACGTCAAAGTATGTGGCGATTCCATTTTTGTTCGGCTCATTTTCTTTACTTCTAAACGAAGTTTTGTTTAAATAGACAGTTCTGATGAATGTTTTAATTTCCATTTATTGTCCCTTAATCAATCAAAGATCAATTAATTCGCAAAATAGGATATTGACCCCACCCGTAGTATACGCATGCTTAGTACACCAAATGGTTGTCTATTTCAGTAACTTGAAATTCACAGTTAGTATTTAACTTATTCTCAAAAAAATAAAATCACAACTTACTTGCTGGAAGTCCTTGCTTCATTAGGATTAATTCCAATAACGTGATTAGTAGAAGTCATCTTCAATAACAAAATTCGGCAAAGCTAGGTATTCAAACAGCAATCCAGGTGATTATGAATGGCGCTATTGCGATCTGAAAATAACAAAGTCTCTGATTGGCTGAAATTGTAAACATTTATGTTGCTCTCGTCAGCTGCAATTGTCACCAAGAAGAATATAAATATAAGCAATAAATAAAAGTATTAACGAATTAATTTACTAAAAATGGTACTAAGAACTTTAGATTATTTTTTCAATATTATTTATAGTGTTTATTAATAACTCAATACCTAATTATGGGCAAAAAATCTTATCTAGATTACAAATTTTATCACTAGGTGTCACTTATAGTAGCACAACAAATAAGCAAGGTGGTTTGGCTTGTACGAAGCAAGTATGATACGATATTTACAGGACTCTAAAGGAGAACTAATTTTAATCCATCAAGCCATGTAAGAAGACATAGCTAATTTTTAATGTATATTGCATAATATTTATATATGTAGATGCTGTTTCTGTGTTGTTAGCTTTGAAGTTTCTGTGCAAGAACTCTCCAAGCTGGATACTGCAGGTAGATTAAAAGACGCTATGCTGAATCAAGCAGCTGTGGAAGCCTTATATTCTGCTACGTACGTAGAGAATTACTTGGATTGTGTAGAAAATCTTCCGGACGACTTGCAGAGACAGCTGTCTCGAATGCGTGAATTGGACGTAAGCTACCAAGGTACGTGTAAAAGATAATTGACGATGTAGGCCACATACAGCGAAAGCCTAGCCTGTAGTTTGTTTCCCTCCCTGTCTCCCTTTCCTGAATATAAATGATAACATTCTTTCCACTGCCTTTTTCATTTTAAAAAGTATTGCAAAAATTGTAATTTATATTTCAAAACCTTACTAAGTACAAGATAATAAGTTTAGCATTTTCTTCTAGTGATCTACACAATTTTACGAATTTATCCCGTGATAATTATGCTTAAATTGATAATGAAATTGACGTATGACATCGATGTGACACTTAACTAACAGAAGAGAAATTTAAAACGCTTTGAAATTCATTTAAGAATAAGTTATTGTACTTATCACATCATTTTATCAGTTATTAGTAGTAATTAGGTGGTGGTCAAATTTATGGGACCATGGAAATTACATAGAAATAAATTTTCGAAAACTATACGTCAGTACCGGTTATGGCTTAAGTTTAAAGGTGTCCCTCCAGTTTCAAATCTCAATGGACCGTGAAGAATGAGTCCATACTTTGGGACTCAAGCTAAACATTAAAAATTGTTACGTTAGGTTACCCAGTAAGGCTTTAGTTCGATTAGAATAGTGACTGAAACCGGTTCTCATGGAAGTTTCAATTATCACTTATATTCAGTATTCCTTGGTTCTCATAAAAATTATTAATCCGTG
>NC_137456.1:322840450-322915450 GCF_964235325.1 Thermobia domestica
AAGACAACCCTAAATTGATCTTAGGCAAAATTGTATATTATTGCGTGAGGTACATATTTCAACTTTTGTCCACTGTGACACCACACTGCTCAATGTCGTTCTCCACACAATCTTCCAATTTCTTTTTTGATTGGCCTAGGGGTCGTTTCCCATTCAGTTTCTATAGCATCTACTCGGTGAGCTACATCTTCCGAAGTTCTTCTTACATGTCCAAATTGTCGTAATCTAGTTTCTTGTAGCTTTTCTGCTACTGGTCGTTCCTTTATTGTTCCTCGGATCACTTCATTCTTAATTTTGTCCTTCTGTGTTACTCCACACATTCACCGCATCATCTTCATCTTCGCAACGTGCAACTTCGGTTCCTCTCTCTCTTTCCGTTGTCCAACATTCTGCTTCGTAGAATGTTGCAGGTCTGACGGGTAGCTTTTAGTTTCTCCCCAAATTTTGCACATATAAGATCTCCAGTATTAAGCTGAGCGAGCGAAGGGGGTTAGAAGTCCCGCAGGGCTCGTTGTTTTCTACTTTTATCACAATTGAGACAAAGACAAGGTACTCGATGCTGGAGTCATGAAACGAGTTGGGGGAATACTGAATGTCGTCCCGTTTCACTACTGTTTTGTAAACGTTTCTTTTAAGGAGTATTTCTATCCTACTTGCACACAATATTCCTGCCGATTTTCCCTATTTTGTCGGACTGTTGCTAATTCTGCTGCTACTGTTTACATCTTTTATTTCTATATTTTCCTTGCAGTATTGATCCCAAGTAGGGCTACTTGAATTTCTTCGTCATTACATCTTCCTCCAGTCACATTCTTGTATTCTCAATTTCATTTTTGCTGAATAGGCAATGTAGATATTCTGTTTTAATTAAAAGTAAAATTTGACCACAGTAAAACACTTTTAATAAATAATAGTGTTTGGCTTTGGATATATATATATATATTTAAATTAAGGCAACCCTTTTCAAAGCTAGAGTGTCAGATATTGTCTTGGTTTCCTAATTCTAAGCCCTTTGGTCTTGCTCAGCACAATGTTGTCCGGAAATAGCATATTCCAAGGTGCTTTTGGATATCTTTGTAAGCTTGTCAACCATAACTAGAAAAAGATATGAGCTGAAACTAGATTCCTCATGAAGTCCCACTTTTCATGAAACTAGATTCCTCATGTAAACTCTTCTGTTATTCCACACGTGCTCCTTGCTTCTGAACTACATCCAGCATGCATGGTAAAAACATCGCATAAGGACCGAGCTTTATGTGCGCTGGGGATCGTAATAAGATGTTTGTTTTTCTCATATGATATCGGTACAGTGGCCAAATGACTTTTTTAAAAGAGTATTTATCTGTTCTGGAGTTTTTTTTCTTTTTTTTTTTCGGAATAGTTACTTTGTGCTCTTTTTCTGTATTACATTAAATTGATTTCAGATACACGCATTCAAAACTCAAGTTATTATTTAATCACTTTTAGTGATATAACTTTAGTCACTTTGAGAAGGTAATAAATTCAAACTTGTCAAAGCCAAACTGAAAAAAAAAAATATATGGTCTACTCAACTTGGATCAATTCATCGTTTGTTTGTATATGTTGGTTGGCATAGCTTTCAACACCAGCTCCCAAAGTAAAATTATCAAACGTATAGCTCGTGTGAAGGTTGCGAAAGCTAAACTGTAAAATGGTCATTACATTTGTAATTTCATAGTTTATTTTTGTCAGTAGTTTGCGCCCTCATGATGAGAACCAGTGCTGTAGGTGAACACCAATTGTTAGTAAAAATAATTGTTGATATTAGTGTTTTCTTTCAAGTGGTCTATAATAAATACTTAGTGACGTAGTAGGATGCATACTAACAATAAAAGTAGAAATTTTTACTCAGAGAAGCACTCCGATATTAAAACGGTGTATCAATGCTACGTTACAATGACCTCTTGTCATCTTCATCATGGATGTTGTGTTTGTGAGGAAATTATGCTGCTAGTAGAACTACGTATTTTTATCAGTACGGTATGCCTCTACACAAAGAAATTAATGCTTCTTTGAGTCGTGTTATTAAGATTTCTTGCTGAAAACTACTTCTTAACATTCCCTCTGAAAATACAGACGTCGTTTTAACACAATGCTGATGGGTCAATCCATTTAAAATCGCCCAATTTTAAACAGAATTATTGCTCAACAATTTTTTTTGTTTGTTTGTTTGTTTGTTGTTGTCATGAGTTTCCTGCAGGTAGACAGTCACAAAACACTGAAAATAAATTATATGCCATAGTTTATTCTGGTAGCCATTTTTAAAATGGCGATTGGGCAAATTTTAATAAAAAAAAACTAGTTTTCCGGAAAGTTTAATTGCCAAACTATTTTTAAAGATATCAGAATAATTCTAAAACCAGTGTTCAACATGAGATGAACTTCAGGTATATTTTATTTTTCTTTCAATAAGTTAAGCGTAAGAATTAGAACTCTCACCTATTGTTAGCATTCCCCATTGTTATTTAAAAATAAAAATATTTGATCATTTATTGTCTGTAATGACTTAGACATCATTCGCCCAATGTTAATTCTAATAGTTTCAAGCCTAGTTTGCTACCTTGGCACTGCACGATACTTTTTACTAAAACTCACTGCCCTATTCCTCCAAATGTAGTTGAGTTTTAGTCATAATTTTTCTGTGAGATGTTTGTATTTGTATAATGAATGTTGTGTAAAATTTTCAATTATTTGCATTCAGTCCCTTTTAGATTGACCTGAGAATAATTGAAGTGAAAATGCTTTCGGCCATTTTGGAAAAGCTCTAGAAAAAAATTGCATTCTCAGAACTAAAACTTATGCAGTAGGTAGTTAAGTATTCAACACAGAAATAACATATTATTAGTGAGTCTGCTTTCCTTCATAAAACTAATGGTCTTTAAAATTAACGATTGATACAGTTTCTCCGAGTCTTTGCAGTAAAGAGTTTGACTGACTCTCTTGTATGATAGAAAAATTAAAATAATGTATACCTGAAGTTCATTTCATGCTGAACACTCTTGTTTTGGAATTATTCTAAAATCTTTAAAAATAGCTTGGCAATTAAACTTTCCGGAAACTACATTTTTTATTAAAATTTGCCCAACCGCCATTTTAAAAATGGCTGCCAGAAAGAAACTGACATATAAATTTTTTTCAAACAGTGTTTTATCACTATCAACGTATAGGGAACTCATGATTTAAAAGAATCAGGAAATTAAAAAAAAAAGTTGGCAACATTGCCTGAGTGATTTGAAATGGATTGATCCAGTGTTAATTCTCTAATTTAGTGTTATTTTGTACAATAAGACTGAGCCTACAATAAGTATGTGCTCCAACTTTATTGTAACCACTTCACTCCAAGATTAAACAATAATTTGCAAATTTGCGATTGCTAGCTTTTTCAGGTCCCAAAACAATTATATGAAAACAACGCAAAGTAAGAAGAAGTGTTGTTAAGTGTGTTAAAACGACTTAGGTGTTTCCGAAGTGAATGTTAACCCTAAAAGTACCATTGGAGGCGGGGAAATCATGTTTTCCTCTCGAGCCCAAATTTTTAAGGATGTAGTGTTTTCTTAGAGCTCTTGATATTGTCTTGCTCATTTGAATATAATGGTTACTTTTGTTAGTTTCATGTTATAATATGATTTGTTTAATTTTTATTTTTTTTAAAAATAACTCATTTCCTGCGGGCAGATTTGAACCCCCATTGGTGTTAGATGTAACCCATCTTCGTTTTTACCGAAATTTGGTTTTAACCTTTTTTTTTTAAGTTACCTCTGTCTTTTATATAAACATAAGCTTATAAGAGCGTGATAAATTTTATTCTAAAACTTGGCTTAAATACGCACACAGCCAAGGCAAAATCGAAGTTCAGATTGAACAAGGGATGCCTGTGCTTTAATAATCGAAATGATGTTATATCTATATATCGGGTGTTCAAAAATTAGCGCCCACATGGCACAGAGCACTATTCTACGCGCCAAAATAATGTGAAAATATTATATGATGGTTTGCCCTCCGGAGCCTCCTTTAGCCGCTATAGGGAATCAAAATTTCACAATGTGGCAACGTCGCAGATTAACTTGGAGCCATTAGCGTTGCTCTACGAATACAACAGGCAGTTGAATCAATTGCTACACTAATAAGTGATGCTAGTGCCAATCAATATCGATTTTGGCTGAATCTAGAAAGAATCGATATAACTATTTGATAGATTGGTAGATCTAATATATGGTCCATTATTTGCAATGTTGCCACATAGTGCAATTTGTCTCTCCAGACGAGGTTTCGAAAGATATAAAAACGTATATATTTTTTGTTTTATTTTGACTTGTAGAATAATGCTTTGTGGTTCCTGGGCGCCATTTTTAGAACATCATATATATATATAACCATATACGATTAATGCAGAGTAGAATTACAAAAGTTTGTGTTAATAGTTTAGTCTAAAATGTAAAAGTCAATAGATATAATGAAGTAGTATAAAAATGCGCGTTCAAATTTTATTCTTTCCCCTCCCTTAGTACTACATGCAACATATACGGCTAGCGATAAGAAGTGGATCTATTGAGTTTCAAGATGGACTAGAAGGAACATGAACATTTTCTGTACAATCGGAGGATAATGATAAAAATATAAGTCTAGGAGTATCATAATTGCTTCATAAAACATTTTATGAACATGGCAAGAGGTCATTGTAACGTAGCGCCGGTACGCTGTTTTTGAGTATTAGATACCTGAGTGAGTACAGATTTTTACTTCATGAATACATAATAATCTTTGTGAAGTATAAGTTCTTCAATTGGTGTCTGGCAGCCAATGTAACAGGATTGGTTACCAAATTCATACCATGAAAGTACTGTAATCATCACATTAGGTTTACTGAGCACTTGAATAAAGGGCAGTGGTTTGTACTCGTGAAACATTGTGCCAGGCTCTATCTATGTTTAAGAATATGTGAATGTTAACTCGTTCTTGTATTCTGTGTGTGGATCAAATTTGGCGAATTTCCGATGAAACTCACTGATAGAATAACATCATTTCGTGGCTGGAGGCTTGGAATAGGCTGGCAGTAATCGCAAGTTCGATCCGCACATGGGACACGTGGAAATAAAATAAGTGATTAAATTTACTTAAAGAAGTAATAGAATGCATAGCAATTAATAATAGGTAAAATTGAGAACTCACCTAAACATCCAATAGCAATCTGGACGCAAACGTTTCAACGATAGTTTTCTTCATCGTCAGTGAGTAGCCCTTTAAAAATTTACGTTTCTTGAAGAACTATGGCTATGTTTTTTTTTTAATCTCCTTCTCTACAGAAATATTGTAATATGATTCGTGTTGCTGTTAAAATTCTTTATTAATAGCCTCTTCTATCTTCTTATTACTTATCCAGACTCTACTCCTTAAAAATTATTATTAGTGATTATAAAGAATCGCTTCTAAGTTTCCTGTTTTTATAACCTTAACTTTCCTCCCCTATGTAGATACTCAAAGTTGAAATTTAAAATTGCCGATGTGTTATATATATCTGTGCACAGCAAACTTAACTTCTAAACCATATTACATGCAGATAAATATTTCAAAGCTGAACACCGCTGAAAGAAATCCTGATAGGGATTGAGATGGTATTATTACCAACTATACTAACAAAACTAAACTAAAATTTAGCAAAAAAATCTTTATTGCATTTTTATTGGTTAGTTAAGCATAATACGCTCTGAATTACATGAAGTAAAGTTTGAGGTTTACATGTGGATACAAAAATAAATAAATAGACTGACAGACCTGACTACATTAATGACAGATACATCCAGCGTTGAGTAGCATAATTACCTATATGCATAACGACTGATTCCATTCATGTTAATCTCAGTCTACTCCGGTGGAAGCAAAGTGATCACAGAGACATCTAGCTTTGAAACCATTCGCATGTAGGTTGGTTCTATTCAGCTTAAAATGTGGATTATCGAATTTCTAGTTTTGCATTCGTTAAATAATTGGATACTTTAGATAATCAGGTCTTGATTAGTACTGTAGAATCACTATTAGATATAATACAAATTCCTAAGGCGTTAGGTAGAGATGCAAGGGCTCGGAAAAACCGGCTTTTTTGGGTGGGGAGAGTGTTTTTTCTGCTTCACTTTTTGGATTGGGAAATTTTGAGCTTTTTTCAAAATTTGCTTCAAGTTGATAAAGCAGACATTGTTTCGCTTCTCTACAACACAAAAGCTCATTTAATTAGTGATTGTGCAAATAACAATATAAAACCTCGAAAATAAACCTACTGCAAAATTATGAGTATAGCCTGCACTGCTTAAAAAAAATGGAATAGATGTAAGTCAAGCACAACAATCATGAGTGAATGGTTAACTTTCGCGCTTCTGTCGAGAAGTCGGGATTCAATCCCGCATTCGACCATTGTGACAAAGGTATTCTTAATTCCATCTGTGAATGTAGGAATAGTGCATGTACTGTGAGTATTGGCCGACTTCCTTTCTTATTGTTTTTAAATCATTGTTATTACTAATTACCAGCAGTGACGGATTTTCGAAGAAGTTTAGGATTGTGGGGGAAGGGGGGGTCTTTCGGACTGAAGCCTGTCCTCTGGAAGTGCGGAATTTCAAAAACAAACGAAATATTATACCTTTATTCATAAACTTCAAATTTTCCTTAAATAAAAATTAGGATTTTTTTTTAGAAAAACTATGTATTAGTAAGAAAAAAACCCTCCCAAAATATTTTTCTAAATCCGCTACTGATTACTTGTAAAATAGTACTCAAGATTGTATCTGGAAGATCATTGCACAGCTACAGTATAACAGAAGTGTGAAAGTACACTCTGATGGATATATTGAAAAACATAGTTTAATTATGTGCTAGAAGCTGAAGTAGTAAGCTGTAAGAAATGAAACACGGATGACTAAAAATGAAATGATCTAGGGGGAAAAAGTGTTGATAACTTAGAAGATAAAATAAATTTAAATGGCCTTTCTGAAAATTGCCCTCAAATACTACGTACTTTGTGTTTACTTTAATTCGTAAAACGTGCTCCATCCGTCATGATGGTGAATTCCAGAGCGAAATATGGCATTTAGGTCATAAAATCTTATTTTAACTATAAATTATATCATGAGAAGGCTATTTAGATAGAAAAATCATGAAAATGGAAAAAGCCAAAAATTTCCATTTTTCCCGATTTTATGTGAAAAAAACATCGATTCAAAAAAAGTCCTTTTTGCACCTCTAGCATTAGGAGAAAAATTTTAAAAATAAATATTATTCATGGCCTTATACTGAATAATTGCTAATATTGACTGGATTTTGGGAAAGCTATAAAGAGCCGAGAGAATAGAAGTTTTTTGGGTTTTACTATTTTTATTATTGAGTATCCTCCCTGTTGGCAGGTACTGAGACTGTTGACACACACACTCCCACTCTCTCTCTTGCTCGCTCGCTCTGAAGTTCGAGCCTGGAAATGTTTCTTTCACGTTTGTCGATTTTCAGCGTCCTCTTTTAGCGTCCAATATTTTCTTGTATTTTTCAGTTCGTCGATCGGTTGTTTTCTTGTTCTTCCTACTCCTCGCTTTTCCTTTATGGCGATGTGAAGAAGACAATTTCTTTGCAAGATGTGTTCAATCTAATTTGTCTTGCTACGAAGGATGCTGGCTAAAAGTGTCCTTTCCTACATGTTGTAAAACATTTTCGTTTGTTACTCTCTCCGTCTTCTCCATCTTCCTTCAATACCACATTTGCAAATTCTCTAATTTCCGTAATGTCCACGTCTCTGAAACCTACAGTCCAATATTAGACCTGTTTTTTCGAATGCCTCCTTGGCTACGGCAATTCTTGACCTTATCGCTTTGGTGAAGTGAGCGTCTCTCGTCAAAATACTTTCAAGATATTTGAAATAATCTATTTCTTCAAATTCTTTTTGTTCTGTTCTAACCTGTAAGAGCGCGTTTCTTTAGAATATTCTCATACCTTTCTATTTTTAGACAATGATTTCCGTTCCATATTGGTTCCCAGTATCAACTGCTGTATCATTATTTCCTTTAATCCTTTGGTTCTAGCTATAACAACCGTATTATCTGCATATACCTACCTGACGTTGTTCATGATCTGCCTTCCAATTTTGAAATTAATTCCTATTGATGCTGCGTTCACTACATATTTACTGTAAATGTTGAACAATTGAGTTTCATTTCACAGTGTGAAACTATGGTAGACATCCAAACTATGCGAATTTAATACTCAGTGCATCTATTACTATTGGTTGCAAGATGAAAGATAGAACCTGTTCCTCGGATGCGGAATCCATATCAAATAATCATTACTCGCTATCCCTTACTGATTTGTTCTATAATGATAAAAGGTGAGACCGAAAATCGTTAATTTAAACCACTTTCGGTTTGAATACGGTTAATGGAGAAAATGGAAACTATTCTTGGAACATTAGATTGGTTGCAAAAGGCGCATCATAATTAGGAATGGCCACAAAGTTTCGAGGAACCGCTTCTCGCAGATCCAGTTTTCAGAACCGGTTCCGGACCTAGATCCAAAAATCCGGTTCCAGACCTGGATCCGAAAGCCCCCAAAGACCCGTAAAGGAGGCACAAAGTTGGGTGTTTGGCCAAATGAGTTGGCCAGTTACCCAGTTTGTTCAGCCAAATGACACAAGCGGGCGCCGCCTGCGTGTCTCTTCCACCATTTCATCTAGCACACTGTTCATAGCCTGCCAGCAGCTCGGGTTTAGCGTAGAGATGGCCACAAAGATCCACTTCCAGCGGAACCGGTTCTTGGAGATCTGGATCCGAAAACCCGGATCTTTCGAACCGGTTCCAAACCTGGACCCGAAGAACTGGTTCCGGAACCGGATCCGTTCAGAACCGAAAACCGTTCTGGCCATCCCTAATCAGTATCTCTCACCGTTTTTGCTATGTGGATATCAATATTAAAACTGGAAGTGGCAGTAACTTTGAATCACTTCCAGTTGTTGCGGATATTCATGGTATGTTGCTTTAAGACACTGAACCGTATGTGAAAAATCGCTTCTTGCTATTTTTTTTCTCGAAGAAACGTTGGAATCGGTAAAGTCAGATATGGCTAGTTTGAACCACTTCCGGTTTGAATAGAGGGTTAACGGAAGGAATAGATCCTATTCTAGAGACGCCGAATCTGTTGCAAACAACCGCTTCTCGATACTCTTGCTGCTTTTGCTGTGATAACTATTGACAGACGCAGAAATCCGTTCTATAAGACTTCCGACACTAATATACAGGGTGTTCATTTATTATGTAGCCAAAATCCACTGGTGAAATCCTCACACCTAAACAATGAAAAAAAAGTCCATATGAACATAGAGCGAAAAACGCGTTGTTTCAAAGTTACGGGATGCCGAAATCGAGAAAATTGTAACTTTGAGGCTGCCTAGCTCGAAAACTATGAGAGACATCAAAGGCTGTTAAAGAAATATTAGAGGAACTAGTACACTCTCTAACTAAATAACCAAGTTTCAGAGTTGGAGCGTATCAGCGCAACAGATTTTATAGAGGGAGCTGCGTTATAGGTTCCTCTCTTCAACCTCTGTCCCTAAAATCATTTGCGCCTGTACAACCCAACTCTGAAACATAGGTATTTAGATAGTGTACTAGTTCCTCTAATAGTTTTTTCACCGCCTTTCATATCTCTCATAGTTTCCGAGCTAGACAGCCTCAAAGTTACAATTTTCTCAATTTCGGCATCTCGTAACTTTGAAACAACGCATTTGTCGCCCTATGTTCATATGGACTTTTTTTTTATTATTATTGTTTAGGTGTGAGGATTTCACCAGTGGATTTTGGCTACATAATAAATTAAATCATGTATAGCATAATTTGGAAGTCTAATAATTGAGGTGATCTACTGTATCCGTTCTCACTCCTCTTCCAATCTTCACACTATTGGTTTTTCCTTGATTGAAGCACAACTCCCGACATTTCGTTGTCGTATGTACGTAATGTGATTGGAAAGTTTAAGACTGGGCTTGTAATTTAAAAATGGCACTACTTACAGCTATTGTGATGGATCTCCTTCAAAGAAGTCCCCTGCTGAATGAACACACCGATTCCAACGGTGTTTCCGGTTCTGGAAGCATTCCTGAAAATTAATTTCCGTGATGGTGTGAAGCACTCTCTCCGTATTTGCTTGAATGTCCTCAATTGAGTCAAATTTCTTTCCTTTCAATGACAATTTTAATTTAGGAAAGGGGTAGAAGTCGGCTGGGGCCAAATCAGGGAAATATAAGGGTTGCGGAAGCACAGGAATGTTGAATTTGGCCAAAAATTCCTGGATCGAGAACGCACAATGCGCTGGTGCATTGTGAAGACACTGAAGGACACTTTTGTAGTATTCCTGGTTGACTCTGCCCCCTAGGAGCAAATTCATGATGCACGATACCCTTAGAATCGAAAAAAAAAAAAAACATTGTCTTCACATTCGACCGACTTTGTCGCGCTTTCGTTGGTCTTGGTGAATCTGGGCTCTTCCACTGAGAACATTGGGCCTTTGTTTCTGGGTCATACCCATGAACCCATGATTCATCGTCTGTTATTACCCTATTCAAGTCTGTGTTTCTGCTCGTGTGACAACACTTTTGGATGTATTTCGTGGACACTCGACGCATGTTCAAATCATCAGTTAAGATTGACTGAACCGCATAGAAACTTAAATTCAGGTATTCAGCCATCTCCCTAATTGTAAGTCTGTGGTTCGAGCGCACTAAATCGCCAACTTTCGCAATATTTTTGTTAGTTTTTAATGTTGAAGACCGGCCAGACAGGGCGTCATCCTGGACTGACTCACAACGATCTTTGAATCTGTGAAACCAGATAAACACGTTTGACTGGCTCAGACATTTGTCTTCAAAAGCTGTTTTTAAGAGTTCGTAAGTCTCCGAAACAAATTTCCTAGTTTTAAAACAAAATTTCACACAAACGTGTTGTTCCAATTTTTCATCCATTTTGCACACATAAAAGTCCGCCATGACACACACGCCCGCACCCAACTGGTTGCTACGCCGTACTGAATAAAGATATCTCGGTGCATGTTTCAGCATGTCTCAAGGACACACCAAGCCACCGATTCCATGCTAACGGGCGATTATATTTGTTCCTCCTGAACAGTGTTGTCAACTGTGTTAAAACGTTCTAATCACACCACCTACAGGTCGTCTCTCTCTCTCTCTCTTTCTTTCTCTCTCTCTCCCTTCCCCCAATTAACCCTGATTTCTATAAATATTTTTAGAAATTGCTCTAATTGACCCGGTCGAAAGCTTTTTGGCCAGTTGATGAAGCACAAACCCAACTCTTTCTATACATCAAGAACTCGCTCTGATACAATTCTTTCCTTTCTGGTGCCTTTTCCTTTTCGAAATCCGAATTAATCTTCCTCCAACATCTCTTCTGTCCTACTTTCCAGCTGTCTATTCAGTATGTCCACAACAATTTTTCTAGTGTGGGAAATAAGGCTAATGGTCGTGGGATCACTAATGCAAAAATTGTTCTAAAATAATAATAATAAAAGTTTGGCCAGTCTCCACTCATGTAGATCTTGTTAATAAGTGAAGTCAGTACTTTCGTTGCACCGTCTCCTAATCCTTTGAGCAACTCTGCTGGTATATCGTCGTTTCCAGTGGCCTTCCTTCGCATGTCTTTGATGGCTTATAGTAGTTCACTTTTTCAATATACTAGCTCCTTTTTCTTCATCATCCACCTCTTCCTCTGCTTCGATCGTAATATCTGTGGGGCGGTTCTTCTAGTCATACAGATCCTGTGGGGCGGTTCTTCTAGTCATACAGATCCTTTATGTATTCTTCTCCGAGTCTAAGGATTTTTTGATAGTCAGTGACTACGTAACCTTGTTGATCTTCGACTCGAAACGTGCGTATACTTTTAGCAGGTTTCCCTCCAAATTCTTGATCTTTTTGATACATCAGATCATATTTGCTGCGCCGTTGAAGTTCCACTTTTCTTCACATATCTTACTTCTGTTTGGCTTTGTCCGTCTCTTTTGTCAGTTCATTATTCAGCTTTCTGTATTCTTTGATATATGAATTTTATTTTATTTTTTTTTTATACAAAAAAAGTATATTTAACATATATATGCTGGCGTATTGTCGATGTATACAGGGGAGAATTTTAAAAAATGTGAAGAAACTGACAAATTTGGAGCTTTTAAGGCAACAGGAGGCAAATTTTGCAAGTTGCTCTGTATTAGTAGTCGTAATATGGTAACTTGGATTTAACTATATGGATATAATATTCAAGGTAGAAAAAAGTAATTCCTATTTTTAGAGTCCTATTTGATCAAAAACACAGAAGCTCTATATCAGGATTTATGGTATTATAGGGACGAAAAATATGGTAGGTCATCAAACAAAATGGTGCATATATTGTTTCAATTGTTATTTTCAAATCACAATAAATGTCTTCGTAGTTTCGATCTCCGAAGGCTTAATGCTTTATAGAAAATCTGATATTTATGACTCAAGTCCGTCATTTGCTTTTTAAATGAAGTATATTTTGTTTGAGTTTTAAGATCTCTGTGGCAACGTCCTGAGGCTGAGATATTGACTATAGCTTAATGTGGGATGCGAGGCAAATAGGAAACACCAATCGTAGTCAGGAAATTAGGCAAATGAAACAAAATGTATTACTGCCTCTTCCTTGTCCCATATAAACCGACAGAGCTTATCATAGCATTATTCATGCTAGGTCTGTTTTTAATTTATGGCAGACTATCAGTTTTTTAAAAAAAATACAAAGAATTCTAAGCCCGTGTAATCCTGAATATTCTTATCTTAAAATAACGGCAGTCCATAATCCTCGCCGAAATTTCAGAAATCAACAGAGCAGTAACCTTAATTGCTTTAGGAAAAGATACTGTACCAACAGGTAGGCAACCTTGAAAGTTCGATATGTTTCTAGAGTGACATCACATAGATGCCAGTCCTGTAATTTATTTCATGCCAGACATTCCTACAAGCCGTGCATGTGGTGATAGTAGCCACTGCCTCTACGATTCTTTCCCATTTCTTTTTTAAATCCCGTAGCAAAGAAGAAAGGAACTCATGATCTTCAGTACAACCTCAGACGAAAAAAAAAAAAAAAATCACAGGCAGACATATCTGGTGACTAGATGTAAGTCATCGTCCAGGAAGCGTTCAATCCAACTGTTAGAAAAAGTAAGACAACACGTATATTTAAATGAAAATGTGGCAGAGTTTTGCCTTGGTCAAAAATTATGTACTATTTGTCAATATACTTATAAACTATCAGTTGTCTTACTGTAGGAAAACTGTCCTTTAATCTTCGCGAGACGATGCAGAAAACATTTGGACTTCAGAGAAACATAGACGTTTTCTACTGTCGTTTGAAGTTTCTCAGTACTCTAAATGTGCACACTGTAACAAATTCATTATCAGAACTGTGAAAACTTGCTTTGTATTAATACAAGCTTATCGACAGATTCATCATCATCAACCATCGGAATTTTGCATAGAATTTGCATAGTTTTTCACTTTCCTGAGTGAGTGAGTGCAGCAGTTGCAACATGTACAGGGAATCCGTAAAGTCCTGCAGGAAAGTAAAACTCTGTAACTTGGAAACTGTTACGTTTAAGTGTATAAATTTTTGGGGTTGGAAGAAGGGAAGTTTAAAGTTTTGTTCTGGCCACAATGCTCGATGACGTTTGCGCTGGTAATCACGTGACTTAAGATGGTGTCTATTAAAGAAAAGGCACAATGTGTTTTGTGGTTTGCGAAATTAAAATCTTGCGTTTCAGTGCGGAGAAAGTTGCAAACAACGTATGGGAAAGTACCCTCAGCAGAAACAAGTATCAAGAGATGGTACGAGAAGTTCAAAGAAACGGGAAGTGTCTCAGATTTACCACGCAGTGGAAGGCCAGGAACGAGTGACGTTGTGATTCACACGTTGCAGGACAGCGTAGCCAGGAGTCCAATGAAGTCACTTAAACGTAGGTCATTGGAACTGGTAATACCGAAGTCAGCGTTACACAAGATCGTACGCAAGAATTTTAAAGTCCGGCCCTATAAGTTAAAATTTGGGCACGAGCTGATAGAGGAAGACTGTGACATGAGAATGGAATTCTGTGAGTCAAAGCTTACCCTCTTACAAGAAGATGGTAATCTTCTGTCTCGATTTCTGTTTTCAGATGAAGCCACATTTTATGTGTCGGGAAAAGTGAACAGGCACAACTGCCGAATTTGGGGGGTGGAAAATCCACGTGAATTCGAGGAGCACAAGCGGGGTAATCCCAAAGTCAATGTGTGGTGTGCGGTTTCAATGGACCACATTATCGGCCATTTTTTCTTCGAGAAAGAAACGGTAAATGGCAACAATTATCTGAACATGCTACAGACATTCCTTTTGCCAGAACTTACTAGGTTAGGCATCCTTAATGAGGTCCACATGCAACAGGATGGGGCACCGCCGCACTATGCTCTTCAAGTTCGACAGTTTCTTAACGAAGAATTTAAGGAGAGATGGATTGGCCGAAGAAGACCACACCTTGGCCTGCAAGATCACCAGATGTATCGCCTTGTGATTACTGGCTTTGGGGACATGTGAAGACCAAGGTGTATTCGCAGAAGTCAGCTAATCTGCACGATCTCAAGAACAAAATAACTTATGTGATTTTGAACATTCCAGACGCGCGCCGCCAACACGCAATTCATGGTTTCCCAAAACGACTGCAAGAATGTTTGGACGTGAATGGTACACAATTGGAGGTTTGGCGATGAACCTTAACTAGCTGAAACAAAACTTTGAACCTTTTTGTAAGTACACCAAAAAGTATTTGTTACAACACTACGTAGTTTCAAAGTTATAGAGTTTTACTTTCCTGTAGGACTTTATGGACATCCTGTACATTTGGAAAAATGTTGTAGAAACAGCATATAGTTAGTTGCCTAGGCATTTGCAGTTCTTAACGTGTGTATGAAGACTGCTGGTAAAAGATTGTCCATTGTTTCATAATCTCGCGCGATGGCTCCAAGGAGGCTCTTGAGTTTTGTGTCGAATAAACAACCATTTCTTCGATTTTTTTTAAAATTTCGCTGTCTCATCTGTTATGGGTCGCTGTGATTAACTCCATACAAAGCACTCATTTAACCATTGCAAATTTTAAGGTACAAAATACATTTGTACTCTCTTCAGTTGTCATCTGTGTATACTACTACCCTCTAGCGGGAAAAACGAGAACTGCACCATAACACATAGAACGGAAGGAATATGGATGACAGACTCTATTTTGGTCGCTGTTACGTTGATTTCTCAAAGCCTGTGGTAAGGGATGAATTACCTGTAAACATTCTTATTGCAGCAGTTTCACATTACTCCTTATCAGTGGAATCAGTGAAAAATCAGTGGAATTCCGCGTTTGTAGCCTGGCTGTTACACTAGCAATACTCAAAAATAATCTACTCACGAGAGGCTGACACCACCAGTTGAGTGGTGAGCGATAATTCAGTTGACGTAAAAGCTTACGTCACACACGGCAGTCAGCGCTGCCAATTCGTGCACGAGAGCGAGCGATTCACGACGCTTCGTCGCGTTGTCGATCCCATATGGGACAACTACGCATATTTGCCTGATCCGTGGCTGCGATTTGTGTGGCGTGGAACTTCAAAATCAGTAACAATGTTCAGTGATACGACAGCAAAAGGAAATGTGTAGGTAACTACTATTACTACTACTACTATTAATAATAATGATAAAAACTACTAGGCGTAGTAGTAATAATGTCCTAAACAATGTAATTTTATTTCATTTTAAGTTTGTTACTTGCTTATGCGATTCATTGTGTCTGTAACAAAACATGAAGCTGCGGTAACTCAATAGTAGTGTTCACCTCTGGTCCGTGGGGTCCGTGGTTCGCTCCCAGCTCGCGCCAAGTGGACTTTGTGGTAGACAAACACCGTGTGCGTGGGTTTTATCGGGGTCCACCCACTTTCTTCATTCCACCAGTTTCATTATTCTTACCATCACCGTCTCCTTTAATCCACACAGCATAACCGTGGGACGCACGGGCGTATCTGGCGGGGGAACGAGGGGGACGTGTTCCCCCAATATTTTGAAGTACAAAATGTTCAATATTTTGTTCCAATTTAATTTATTTACTAACGACAGAATATCATATAAATAATAATAATTATATTTATTTGTAATATAATATTCAGGTGTTAAACGATTGTAATCGAGTTCTTGATATACCTTAGGGGGTCCGTGAAGGTAAGCAGAAAGGTAATAAATGGAATCGAAGTTAATAAACAGGTTGGGCTAGGTAATACCATTTAAATCACTTTCTTTGATGTCGCCCTCCCCCAAATTTTACATCCCAGAGACGCCAGTGGTGGAACGTAAAACTCAGTTGTTTTTCTTTTTTTTTTAACAAAACATGACGTGTTCAGTGCAAAACGGAATAAAGTCCGCTCTAATTTTGGTTATTTTGCGCATATAGTACTTGATCTTTAAGCTTTCTATCTGAAGCTCCTTTCAGAGCTTAAAAGATTTCACGTCCCAGGTATTGGAAACATTAGCGTACCTTATAAACTTACATATCTTTTTTACCAACATTTGTGTTCATTGGACTTGATTCCCCTGTGTTGTGAACGCAACGCTCCATATATTTAGGAGCATGAATTATGAAGTTACTGTATGATAAATGGAGGAAGTAGTCATTTTTTTTTTCTCACATCATATCCTGTACAGATCTCAGAAGAGTTAATTGAAGTTGCTCCGAAAGCTGAGTGGGTAGGATGTGGTTACAGCACTGATAATGTAATCAAGGGTCCTGGTTCGGTTCACGAGTCAGTTTTTTTTTTTTTCAGGTTAGATGTTACTATATAGGGAGAAATTTTATGCATTTGTAAGGGATAATTTCATTAGATTTAAATGCTTTTATTTTTAAACAACGGAAGAATCAGGTCTCTCGCCGCCAGAAACCAAATTTTTTTTTTTTTTTTTTTTTTTTTTTTTTTTTTTTTTTTTTTTTTTTGCAAAATTCATGTTCATATATTACAAGAAGTAGGTGAATAAAAAGATTCGTGTGTCACTGTCGACAAAAGACAAAATAACGATATGCCAGTTAACAGTGTATTTTGCTACGTATACAATACATAAATAAATAAATAACAGTTTCTTCTAACAAATTAGAAACTGTCAATTACTGTATTATCGGCAACAAACAACGTAGTTTTTAACTTTAAAAAAATAAATAAAATAAAAACCCTGTGGCCTATGGAACCCGGAGGTTCAATGCCGCGTTCACAAAAGCTTTCCCATTGACTTTTGTCCTTAGCTAACTGGATCCAGTTTCTCCTTTGTATCTCTATTTCTGTGAGATCCATCTTATAGCGCCCGTCTTCCTAATGGTCATTTCTCGATTGGATTTCCAGTTAAAACTTTGAAAGCGTTCGTACTTTCTTCCATTCTGGCTGCATGACCTGCGCACCTGAGCCTCCCAGACTTGATGACTCTTAACAATGTTTGATAAACCGTATAAATTATGTAGTTCCTCGTTATAAAATTTCCACCATTTCCCATTCGCGTTCCTCTTGGGACTGAATATTCGTCTCAGGCTCTTGTTCTCAAATACTTCAGTCTCCGTTTTCCTCGCCGAATAAGCGACCCTGTTTCGCAACCATACAGGAGAGCAGGCATGATTGTCGTTTTATATATTTTAACCTTCAAATTCTTGGACAGAATTCGTTACGATGTAGTTTTTAGCTTCAGAATTTTTTTCTAAACCCTCAAGCATGTTGTTTTGTTCAGCTCAGCGCTAGAATGCTTACCTCTGGTGTGTGATGTCCATGGTTCGATCCCCGGCCAAGTAAGTTAGTGATGGACAACATCGTGTCCGTTGTTTTTCTCGGGGATATTCCTGTTTTCTCTCATTTTCCCATTTCACTAATTCTTTCATCATCATTCATTTGTTTTTATCGTCGTCTCCCTTAACCTAAAGGGCATAACTGTGGGACGTTAGACTGAAAGATTTTATTTCATTTTTCACTTCGTACAGACATGCATGTATTTCTAATTTTCTGAAAGATAGTTCGTCTGTTGTCATGATTTTTCTCATTCCGAATTGTAATACAACTAACGTAACCAAGGAAACAAGTTCTTCCGCTGGGCATGGGCTGATTTCGATTCTGGGTGGGATAAACCTCGTGTGAAAACACCTAAAATTGGTTTCAACAGTATGTCCCCCCTTGTTAATTTAAATGCGACACGGCCGCATTGTTGCTGTTTAATTCATAATAATATTTTGGAAATAGAAGTCTCAGTACTCACTTTGCAGGCTCACGCATTGATCGCAGTTCCATTAGTTTGTAACACGTAACAGTAAAATGTTTGTCGGAGACACTAATTAAAACAAATAAAAGGATACATGAGTGTAATTTCTTACCTTTAGTATCCGGTTCATTGAATTTGTGTTAAGTCATTTCAACAAACTGTGATAGCTTCTTCAGTAATACATACTCTAGTTATACACCAGACTTGTTGAAAATGTTTTCCAGATGTTGGACTGTCCTAAAGCGGTTAATGAAAAAAGATCTTTTTAATAAGTCTGATAGCAGAGTATGTTGAAATGATTTAATAAAACTTCGTTCAACCGGATACTAAAGGTATGAAATCCTATTCTTTTATTCTACATGTAACCTATAGCATTCGTAACTGAATAGAGGAAATCTTTGTCAGGGGCCAAGGGCATGAAACGCATCACCTAAAATAATCAAAGACCAGCAGTTAGCATGTAATAATAATGGTGTGCTCAAATTTGCGTGATAACTTATTAGATTGTACAATTTATTTTTTATCTCTGTGTAATGCATTTTGTGCCTCGTATATTGTAAACTGTTGGCTATTTTTTTTTAAGTTGTATTTTAACAGGTTTTAAGTTCATACTATTACTATTATTAATTATTTAATAAGTTCAGTTATCCCTACGAATTTTCCTCTTAAGCAACCCTTTAATAGAGGCATTTGAAATTGAATTGTATAGACTCGGTGCTTGAAAGCGTTTGCAGTCAATTAATGATAACCGTTATACGTGACAGGGTTATTCATAATGATTCCCAATTACAGACATTAATAACTTACGTTTATGAACACACACATATATGAAAGTGATATGAAAGGAAAGAGAAACCCAAAAAAGTTTTAGTCGCTGGCAAAGCTGATGCATAGTTATGCGGACACCTTTTTGTGTGCTAGATTTTCACATCAAGAAGTCGGTTATTAGTGTCCAACGAAGTTTTAGGAGTATGATTCCCCTAGCGGGCACAGTATTCGTAAGTGGTAATCTGAGTTCAAAGCAAGAGGATACATCTGAAAGCAGAAATCGCCCGTCTGCTCATCGGTAAGTGAGGAAACAGTAGTGCGTGTTCGCGCCACTTCACAGAATTCCATGGTGAGAGCAGGCAAGGAATTGCACATAGCGCATACGACAGTGCGGAGGATTATTCATAAGCATCTGAAATTTTATCTGTACCGATTTTAAATTGTTGCAGGCCCTGAAACCTAGCGACAAAGAGAAGATACTTTCTTTCTGTTATAGCATAGTGTTTCTTTCTTGGCCTTCACGTTTCCCTGTCCTTACTCCATCTGACTTCTTTCTGTGGAGTTTTGTCAAAGAAAAGATATATCAGTCACCTTGAATGATCATCGGGTACGCATTACAGTAGATGCCTTAACATCCGTCAAATATTGACAGGAATTTAACTTCAATATATGTCGCGTTACGAAAAGGCTCACATTGAGCATCTGTGATCTGTAAAATAAGTACGTCATAAAAAACTTTTAAGAGTTCCTCTTTCTCTTAATATTACTTGCATGAATATGCAAGGAATTAGTGTTCGTAATCGGGAAGCCCAGTATTAATAACCCTGTACATCACTGGTTGATTGATGTGTTTTAATGCCCTTTTGCAGCATCACGGGACCTGTTGTTTAAAGTGGGATCCCAACCATACTTTGTTTGAATGTGAGGCAAACATCCCACCTCAGCCATGCATTTTCTCCACTTGATCAATAAGGGCACCTCCATTGTTTCAATCTATATATATATATATATATATATATATATATATATATATATATATATATTATTTTCGGGCATTTCATTTTTTATTGATTTCTTAAATATTTGATACCTGATGCACAGAATATAACTTGTGTAATTTTATTTTTCAGCTTATCTGAAAGAATTGGAAACTTACCAGGAAGGACTACGACGAGAACTTGACGCCAACAGCAAAAGAAGAATTTTGCCCAAGATCCAGCAGACGCTAATCTCTGCACAGGAAGTAGGCGATGAGAAGTTGCAGATCGTGCAGCAGATACAAGATTTGATTGAGAACAAGGCGCGTCAACTCGATTTGGATTACCGAAACTTAGGTATGTTGATAGTTAGGTATAACACAGAAGATCAATATAATTTAATTGCTTTGAAGGTTACTATGTGTTCCTATATCAAGTAACTGTATATTTCTTGCGCTGTATTTCGACATAGTATCGCACTCCTTCCTCAGGCAAACACTTATCACACTTTTTACATATTTCTTTTCCCCTACATTATTAATCCTTGAAATTGCTATCTTCTTGTGAACTTCAAAACTGGTTCGAGTTGAAAATGTACAATTAGTGTGTACATTAGAAAGTGGAATGTTTACACAATCTATGATAACAGTCAAGTTAACTTACACAAAAGGCGCTTTGTAATAAATATTACTCTTAGCCAGGTTTTCATGTTTGTAAGGGTTCCTATCAACACAGAAAACTTGAAAAAGTCAAGGAATTCAGCTTACTCGTAAGAAGTCGTGCGAAAGTCAGAGACTTTCATAAAAAGCTGAAAAAGTCAGGGAATTTTAAGTACGAATTTTTACTTCTGAGAGCCCATTTCTCTTTTGCCTTACTCGGCTGTTTGGTTGGGGATATTGTATCAAATAAATTATTTTGTTTTTCAGAATTTCTTTATTTATACACACACACACACACACACACACACACTATATATATATATATATATATATATATATATATATAGTAGATGGGGGATCTCCTGGTGGAAAAAAATATAGTTACATTTTTACATTTTATATATATAGACCTGGAAATTTGTAAATCGTGACCTGGAAAAGTAAGGGAATTCGCGCTCGCCAAATAAGAAAATATCTGATAGTCCTTGTTTAGTCTGAGTGCAAAAAACTTCATTTAAGTTATTTCCTAGTACTTGATTTATTGTATTTTTTATTCATAAGTGTTTGTGTGCAAGTAATTGATAAAGGTTTTCGTAAGCTTCACCGTCGAATATGCTTTTGTTCCCCATATTAGCTTGACTGTTATCATAGACTGTGTGAACATTCCACTTTTCGTTGTTCATGTAAATTATATCTTCTCCACGTCTACCAATTAAGGAAAGAAAGAAAGAAAGAAAAAAAATCAAGAGAATAGCAGTTATAAGGATTAACAACGTAAGAGGAAAAAAGTGTGTAAATAGCGGAACAATGTTCGCTTGAGAAAGAGATGTGAGGCTACCTCAAAAGATAGTAGAAAAAATGTAAGCGTTGTAGTTGCTATGTTAAAATTTAAACCGGAGTTGGAACATAGTACATCAGTTAGCAGTATTGATTACTGTTTGAAGTGTAAAAGTTGTAAAGTGAGAACTTTTATATGAAATAAAAATGTCACATCGCCTTTTATTACATAAATGCCCCGCTTATCCGCGGAATTGGGTGGCAAAGGAACCGTGGATAGCAAAGTCACGGATAACTCGAGAAAAGACTAAAAGTAGGTGCAAACACGAAAAAAATATATAGTATTTCAGCGTAAAAACTGTTTTATTGTTTGTGGTGCTCAGGTCGTCAAGGTCAGTGATCAGACAATACGGAAGCCATGATCCAAACAAAAGAGCAAAAGGCTACACTCATCCACAAATTCCGAGAAGGCTATAGGATTACGATGCACAATAACCCTGTCAATTTTCGACCTTCGCACTGTAGGACCTATTGTGTTTCCCGGTTGTTAGCAGGATTAAAATTGTTTTCTTGAAGTTCGTAAGTAACCCTCCAGTGGTCGCCCGCGGACTCTCACACAACAGTGAACAATACATGTATGCAAACTCTTCTTCCCTATCCTGGTTTTTCATGCCTTACAACAATCTGCTTCTGCTTATCAGCGTAGAGCTGCACGTTGAAACGTGCACTATCGTTGGAAATATTGATTTTTACGATGCAATTTATTTTTGTTGTACAGTACTTGCGGAGTACATACAGCATGCGGAGTGTCAGTTCGCAGCAAGTCACTAACCTTGGTATCAAGTTCTGTAAATGAACTTTTATGAGCAGTTGGAAATCTCACAGCGAGCGCGATTTCCAACTGCTTCAGTGGTAGAAAATTCGCTCCAAAAGTTCAGCTCGGAGAGCTTGAAACCAAGGCCATTCAGCTAATAGATTGGTTTCCTTGGTGAAGACAGAACATGAGTTGGTGCATAAGCATCTGATATTCTTCAAAATTAAGGATCTACCTAATGAATTCAATTTTTTCGTCACTCCTAAAAATATGTTTACTCTGTTGGTAAAACTTGATTGTACGAATATCAGTGTATGAAGTAACGTAAGTTGCAGAATACGATAAGTGTAAGTCTAAATTCAGGCTTTTAAGATAAGTCAATTTTGGATTTTAAAATTAAAGTATACAAAGAAACTCAAATTGACGCAGCCAAAGAAACTCATATGTAAACATCGAAAATTCTTACTGAAACTTAGAAATCTTTCTAAATTTTAAAATTCTGAATATTAATATTTTTGTATTTATTTTGTTTTATTTATCTTTTTAAAACAACAGGCCTCAGAGCATTCTTTGACACGAGTAGTTTGATATAAATCATTCCAGTGAAAAATTGGTTTTCAGAGCTTTAATTTGGAAGAATTTATATATTTTCCTCCCAAAAGTAGTTGTACCTGTCATAGAGAAGTTTCTGTGTTTCACGTATCAGTATATACAGTAAACGAAAAAAATAATAGCAACTTCATGTAATTTTGATCTATACAAGATTTAATATGAAGTAACCATAAACGCACAATGAAATATACATCAGTTTAAAGAAAATTTTACACAGAATACAAATTAAGTGGCAGAAGTTACCTATATCTTCAACAACGGGTGATATCGGCAACTAAACAGAATTGACATACTATACTAATGAAATGACAGAAAAATCTGTCCGCTAAACTGTCTTGATCTTGAACGCCATCTCCTGCTTATATAAAATTTGAAATATTGTGTATATACATTTCTGTAGGAATACCTCTGTAAGTTGGGCCCTGTGTGAGAATCAGTTATTTCAACGTAATATTTCTTAAGTAGGAAAAGCGCAGTTATCTTTACCACTTCTGTTTTCTAATTTTCTGTGTATGCTTTGTTTTCAGATTTCGGGAAGGATCAAGAAAATACGGAGCCTAATAAAGAGACCCACGTAGGCGAGCGTCAGTCGAAGCGTGCTCGCCGAACGAGAACGGACACCCTGACGATTGAGTCGGCTGCGGAGACGACGCAGGAGCGAGTGACGCATAAGAAGAGTAGTAAGAAGAAGAAACGAAAATCGAAACAAGAAAAAGAACGTCGTGAGGACTCTCCGCAAGAAATTCCTATCGATCCGGACGAACCCACGTACTGTTTATGTGATCAAATATCGTACGGTGAAATGATATGTTGTGACAATGATCTGTGCCCCATCGAGTGGTTTCACTTCTCGTGTGTTGGTTTGACTACAAAACCGAAAGGAAAGTGGTTTTGTCCGAAGTGTCGCGGAGACAGACCGAACGTTATGAAACCAAAGGCTCAGTTTCTCAAGGAACTCGAAAAATATAATAAAGAAAAGGAGGAGAAATCGTAGATATCTATTGAAATACATTGCTTTGTGAGCAGTGGTTATAAAAATTGTAAATACGGATAAACAAATCTCTCAATGTAATGTATTTTACTGTATTTTATGATATTTAAAGGATATATGTTAGAAAATAAGATGACTATCTTATAATACATAATTACGAGTTCTGTTATTGCAAAGTTTTGCCCTAAATACACTGAACTTCCTGCGAGTGAAAATAATAAGAAAATTATGAAACATAATTTTGCGTATTGGAGTTTTAATATGAGGGCTATCCAGAAAGTCCCAGGCGTTTTGAAATAAAAAAGAAAAAAAGTAATAATGAACAAAGCAAATCGTATTATATACATTTGAAAGGTACACCCTTCAGCTATTTTTCCACATAATCGCCATGTAGACACTTATCATACAGTGGCACAAGTTCTTCAATACCATCGCGGTAGATATCTGCCACCTGCGATTTCAGCCACTGGCTTACACCGGCATGCAGTTCGGCGTCAGTAGCAAAGCGTTGTGTAGTGAGCCATGTCTCATCGCTAGGAAGAAGTGGTAATCGCTTGGTGCCGAATCCTCACCAGTTCATCAGATACAAGGCTAGGCCAACCACTGCGGTTCTCATCGCGAACATAGGAACGGCCATTTTTCAAATCAATGCACCATTGCCTCACTCGGCCTTCACCCATTATTCCATATCCATACACTTCACACAGTTGGCGGTGGATTTCAATTAGCTTGCACCGCACATTGTAACACGTCACAGAAAGCATAATAAGTGTGTCACAGTCCCCACGCTACCACAGCTGGATGCGTACTGAGTGTAGCAACGTTCTGACACCAAGATGGCGAGTCTAGTCCCGCCCATTGCCGCGATTGGCCAAAACGTGTGGGACTTTCTGGACAGCCGTCGTATAAGATATATTTCAATGTTTTGCCAATCATCTGGCATCTCCCTTCAGGCCAGCGATACCGTAAAGCCACCAACTAAGTTGCTTGATTTTTGCATACTCATCAGTCTTCAATAAATTAATAAACTTAGTTTCTTTAAAAAAAAATAAATTAAAAAAAAAAAAACTATCCAGTCACTGAAAGTCACTAATAGAAAAGTTGGTGAGTTCAGTATTAAAAACTTTTTATGTGAGTTATTTCCAGATCCAGATTGATTAGTAACTTGTCGTAGTGTTACAAGGCTTGATAATATAATTGCAATTTTTGACAAGTGAACCTGTTTGCTGATTAAATTTAGATCTTTAGTTCCGTAGTAATTTTATGAATCATTTGTACCTTTTTATAATGCTGTCCTTTGAAGTAGATAATTGTTAAGAATGGTCTAATACCGTGAGGTCATAGCTCTTGAAGGTTCTGAAATGTTCCTCAATCCTAGTTGCTACATTCCTGCGAAACTTTGATTGTCCACATAATAATTCTTATAATCGATTAAGTTCATTTCTACATTCATCATAGGTTTAGGAGCTACTTTATATTTATTGGCAACTTCGTGAAGTTTATATGATAATTTAAGCCATAAAGAAAAGGAACTTTACAGAATAATTTTATCCCTGCAACCCTCGCGCGGGGTAAATATGATCCCGGAGGGATATTTTTGTTTGGCTCTCCTAGACAGTTGGCAATTCTGACCCGGCCACCCTACTGTTAAATCATGTTAAGAGTACAATACTTACAAAAAATATGCTATTAACATTTTTCGTACACAAAAATACGTTTAATATAAAGTGGGGTCACTATGATCCCACGCGAGGGTTGTTGATACCTAACACCGCGCGAGTGGTGCAGGGTTATCCTTATCAATTCATGTACTGTGTTGTTCGTGAATTTTTAACGCATGTAATCTCCATTCCATTAGAATATCCAGTTAAGAAGCCTAAATTATAAACTTGTCTTAATTGTTTATCTATTATCTTCTAAAGCAGTGGTTCCCAATCTAGGAGGCGTGAAGAGCGAGCAAGGAGGGCGCAAGCTATGATACAAATAAGATATGAAATTATGAATAAAACTCAACTTGTAATAAGCTGTAACAAACTTCAAAACGCTACATGTTTGACATCTTGTCTTTCTTATTCATTCAAGATTTCTACTTTATTAAAAATTAAATCTTTTTACAAAATTATCAAAAATGAATACAAAATGCTATTTTATAGTATAAGGTAGAGTTCAAAAACTTATTAACTAAAGGCAGAGGGAAAACTGTGTGATGGTTGACACTACTTTTCCTTCACAAGTTTCTTGATACTCGGTGATAAGTTAGACAAAGATAAGTATGTTCATGTTTCTACCTTGGAGTTTGAAATTATTTAATATTAAAAAAAAAAAAAAAAAAAAAAATCCGCAAGATATCAGAGAAAATACAAATATGAAGGGGCATCAAAAAGTTCGTACAATCACTTAGAAGGTGACAAAATTACAACCCCCTCTCCTCTCCCCCGGATATGCATTTTATAATTAGGTCCTTGTATCTTAACCATGCAAATTCTGGACTCTTTTTTTTTTTTTAAGTTCGGTGATTGGCAAACTTAAGACTAAATCAGCAAAGCAGATCCATGAAGAGCTGAAAAAAGTCTATGGGGATGAAAGCCCATTTTATGAGATGGTATCCAAGTGGAAATGGCAATTCCAAACTGGACACATGACCATCGCGGTCTCCTCTAGAACAGGAAGACCATTTTTCATTGATGACCCCTTGACAAAGAAAGTTGAGATCATAATGGAAGACAGGAGGATAACCATTGAAAATGTGTGTGCAACAGATATGAGCAGGGTTGGAAAAAATACAATTTTTTTGAAAAAGAGCAAAACATGTGTTTAAAACATGAAAAAGGTGTTCAAAATGTTTTAAACATGTTTTAAAACACACAAAAAAACATGTTTTAAACATTTTGAACAGTTTAAAACATATTTCAAAATCATGTAATAACGTATTTATTAAGACTTTTTGCTCTTACAACCGATCTTTTCATTTATTTTATTCTCGTTAAGACTACACTGTGTTGGATACAGAATATTTCAGTATAGATTAGTAATTCTCAACTTATTTCATATCACGACCCCCTCTTATTACACCCTCTTGCCAGTGACTCTGATAAGTACTTTCTTGGTTGTAATAACCTTTTTAGGTAAATTTTAAAATCTACCTACTATAGAGATTTCACACAATCTATCAATATATATGGCAAAACAAAAGTTCCTCACCGTCCTTGTGTATTGGGAACGGTTTGAGAGAGAATAATGAAACTTGGAAGTGGTCTGACACATCAGATGGTGCTATCAAGCAACATAACGGACATCTTTGGTATTCGAAATTTCAAATGCAAAGGGAGTCATGTATCATTTTTTTAAGGCTAGAATTTTACTACCAGAAATACGGTTGTGCGGTTATTTTAGCCCTAAAGCACGTCATTTCGGAGTTACCGCTTTTGAAAGTTTTCTAGTTGTGCCTTTAGAGGCTAAGCTCGAGTTTTGTGGAGGCGAGTGAGATTTGATTACTATTTCAGAACACTGATGCTAATAAAATTATTTTAAAATAATAAATTTTCGAAAAGTAATGTTTGAAGCACACTTCATGTTGTGCTAACTTTAAAATGTTTTCTGCAAGCCTATGTAATTGGTTGTTTTATGAGCCAATAAATTATTGAAGAAAGGTAATATTTGGAGCGTTCAGAGTACAATGGATCCAAATTCATTTTCAATAAAGTTCAGTTTTACTCAGCAAATGAATTCTATTTCAAAACGCAACATCTTCGCAGTCAAGAGTCCAAAACAAATGTAACTAAAATCATGTGAAGGGCGTGAGATAGTTTCATATGACAGGAGCGTCAGTGGGATAGGAGGGCAACCGCCCCATCCCCACTCTGGATTTTAGATTTTGGGGACAGTAAGGCAGTTTTAGAAATCTTTTAATAAGGAAAGTCCAAGAGAACAAGCTTGAGGTCCTTACACCGAATAAATATGGAGAACATACAGATGATTAAAACTGGAAATTTGCTTAGGCCCAATTTCCAGAATTATAAGCAGGCCTGAAACTCGAAAGTAGAGCCACCTTTGGAATTCTTGACCCAAAAAATATACGAGAGAGCAGTAATAGGCCTATAGCTCCTTATGGTTAATGGAAATGGATTATAACAGATCGAAATCCGTATTTATTCAGTGTAAGTACTTCAATTTTTTATGTTGGACTTTGCTCAGCAAAGGTTTCTAAATGCTTTATTGCCCCCAAAATCTGAAATTTAGGGTAAGGGGCGGATGACCTCTAAACGAACGCCCCTCTCTTGCGGCAATTATATAAAATTCTAGATTGCATCTTGTCATGTAGTTTTTCTTTCTTTCATCTCGGATTCGTGGTTGTGAAAATATGACATTTTCCGTCGGTGTATTCTTTTGAACACATACATTTACTTAACGCAATTATGCATCATTGACTCTGGCATTTGGAGCTTGACTTGTTAATCATTTCCACGCTCCAGCGTACACAATTTAATGTTAATATCTTAAATTTATGAGCAAGGAGGGAGAAATTCGCCCTCCTCGTCCATTCCTTCAACGTCTTTGTCTAGCGATTGTCCTGGGAAACTCTAGTCCACACCCTTTCACGTTATTTTTTATTTATTTCGTACTCTTGGCTACGAAGATACTACATTTGCTGAGCAAAAGTGAACCTTTCTGAAAATGGACTTGGATCCCTTGTGCTCTGAACGCGCCCCATATCTAAAAATATTTCATAAAAACTGAGTTGGAGCCAAATTTATCCTGCAACCCAAGTTTGTTCGAAACGCATAAAATTAGTTTGTTTAGTTTGACTGATTACCGTCTTGAATCAGTAGCAAGGCTATATGAGACAGGGCTTTTTGTTTAAAGTGGGATCCGAAGCACTAATTTTAAAATTTTACGTCGGATTGCAGTCAAAATCTATAAAGCAAATTCCGAAGTCTCGTGCCTCTACCCTCAAAATTTAATGTTAAAAGACCGAAAATTGTGCCCTGTAGCGTGGTGCATACATACACACACATGAACAAATTGAATTGTCTCGGGCACTGATGTTCGGCACTAATGTTACAATAAGTATCACGCTTTAATAGATAGCTACACGGGCGACTGCCATACCCTGCGCTTTCTCGCCTGCTCTCTTCATACAAGCTATGCCAGGGTCTAAAAAGTTTTTAAGAAAATTTAGAACTGAGCTAGGGAAGAGTGCCGAAATAACATCTTCATAATATAATGAAAAATATATTGTTGATCAGGGTGGAAAAAAATCATGATTTTTTTTAAAAAAAATCATTTTTGTTGATTTTTTTGATTTAAATCGATTTTTTTTATTTAAATCAAATCTTTCTCCTCGTACAATACAAGTCGTGAACTGAAGAAAAATCATTAGGAATTAGTATTAAATGCTAATTATGCCATTTAAGTGAAAGTATAGGGGTTGAATTTTGAATTATCCCCAATCGTTAACCTATATCAATCCCAAACAATGTTTCTTAACCCTTTTAAATTATGGCTCTTTTTAAAGATAAATTATAGACTTTCAGTCAAGCAACTACAGCATCATCCCTATTTATCCTAGGATCATGGTACATACACCACTCTCTTTAGAATAGAACAGCTTTTGAAACGGTAACATTCACATTTCCCTATCATGTCCCTGAAGCAGGAAATTTTGAGAGTAATCGGCATTTTCTTTTTAATTTTAATCCCTTCTGGATTCCCCTGTGTCAACGCACAGATCTCAAAATCAACTAGGAAATACTAAGGGCTGTACTAAATGTGTATACAAAATTTCAAGATTCTATCTTGAGTAGTAAGGGTGAGGAAACTATTTAACAATGAGCTAAGAATATTCCCACAATGCCCCAGATGACCCGGATGTAATATAAAAATTTCCTCAGACATCCCTATTTATCCTAGGATCATGATTTGTACATTATTCTCTTCAGAATAAAACAAATTTTCAAACGGTACCCCTCAAATGTCTCCATCATATACCTGGGGCCGGTAAATCACGAAAAAAGGAATTCTCTATTAAAAATATCTTTTTTAATTTTTTTTACCTCTGTGGACCCCTTCCTCTGTTTTAAGGCAGAGACCTGATACAAATCTGAAAAATACTGAGGGGTGCACTGAGTAAATGTGCAAAATTTCATCTTGTAGAAGCAAAAGTAAGCACGCGAAAAATAATATTCCCCAAATGCCCCAGATTCCCTTATAAAACAGGACCTCAGGTAACAGTTTCCTGAGACATCCCTATTTATCCTAGGAGCATAGTACGTACATCATTTTCTTCAGAATACAGAACAACCCTTCAAACGGTACCATTCATATGTCTCCATCTGAGGCGGCAAAATCACGAAAAAAGCTAATTTTTGTTAAAAATATTTTTTTAAACATTTTTGCCCCTCTGGACCCCGCTATTTCCACGCAGAGATCTGAAAACATCTGAAAATTATTGAGGGGTGCACTGAACGAGTGTGCAAAATTTCAGTCTTCTGAATGCAAAATGTAACCTGCCAAAAAAATAATAATAATACGCATAACAAAAAATATCTTAAATTTATGGGGTCATCACACACTATGCCTCAACGCAGAAAGGCGTGAAAGCATATGTAACGTGTTCTAAAATGCCTGTCTTGAAGTAAACGAAGTAAAAAGCCTTATTGGTACTTTTTTAATCGAATAATGAAGACCCTGCCCTATCACCTAAAAATAGGTCATATAATTTAAAAGGTTAAGGAATAAAGAAAAAAGTACAGTAACGTTTATCAAAATGACACTTTTTATCACAAAAGTTACTGATATTTGGCAGGGGCCTATTTTTAAAAAACTCAGAACTAGCTTGCGGCATGAAATACATAAATTTCGCCTAAAGTTATAAAATAAAAAAAAATGGAGAGGAGATAGGACCCCTCCAAATACGCCCTATTATCTGGAAGCAAACAGACACGCACAAAAAAGAATTTTCGTCTTAAAAGTCGATAGTGATTTCCCAGTTGGAATAGTTAACGATTTTAAAACCCAAACCCAATGTTACAAAAAGAAGAAAGCAGGAATGCTCCGTTACCTGTTCAAAACGGGATTTTTCCTAATCATCCTCTGCATGACACTTGTTTTCATAGTATACTGTACATTTGAGTCTCATTGTGTTATGATTATTAACTTCCATAATCGAAATAACAGAACAGAAACGGGAATTTACTTATTTTCACTTTAAATTAATTTATTTCTGAATTCGATTTAAATCAACGATTTTTATTTAAAAAATCAAGTGATTTAAATCTTGATTTAAATCGTGATTTAAATCAGACTGATTTAAATCAATCCACCCTGTTGTTGATACAAATTAATTCTTACTTGAAGTTTCAAGTTGCATCTCATCCACATCAGAAGCAATTTTCGGATCAACACTTTTATCATTTGTTTAAGTTTCCAGTTTTTTCACAGCATTGTATTTTTCATAATGATTCTTCATTCTTTGAACTAAACCAACCATTTCTTTTTTTTACACATTTTACAACGAGCTCGTATGGTCGTTCTCTTATTTGATGGAGTTTGAGTTACTTTAATAAATTTGCTCCACATGATGCCCTTTTTTTCTTTCCGTAAAACTCATGTTAAACGATTCCAAGTTGTACGGAAGCTGAGAACCAACATGTATTGTATCAATGAACGCCTGCGCTTTGTTTTTTTCTTTTTTCCTAATTTCAGAACTGCAATTTAGCAAATAACCTTTTGTTTGTTTTCTGAATACAACACAAAAATTTGTTTCCATGGTAATTATTTTATTTTTCAGTTCTACAAGTAGTCCACCCTTTGCCTGCGACTCTTTATCGCAAGTTAACTGTGAAGCATTTAAACAATACAATAAATGTTAAAAACAAGGGGAAAAAAGAGACAAAGTAAATTGTAGACCACCATATTGACCTGATGTAGCCGCGAGAAATCAAAACATTCACTTCGGAAGAAAATAGTCTTCTGAATGGGGAGCACGTTTGACAATTTTCTTTCTTTGGTATTTTTTTTTTTTTTTTACAAAAATAAAATAAAATAAAAATAAACGTATGTTTAAAACAAGTCTTAAAAAATACACATTTTTAAAACGTATACAAAATTTGTTTTAAACAAAATCAATTGTTTAAAACAAGTTTCAATCATTTGTTTTAAACAAAATAATCCTGGATATGAGATGGGTCTTCCCGAAATATCATTCACAACCAGCTGTATCTTCAGAAAGTATCAGCACGGTGGGTGCCACGACTGTTCACATCTTTCCAGAGAGATCGCGAGGACGCTGCAAGAGATCTGTTGCATTGCTTTGAGATGGATGAAGAGGACTTTTTCGGCAGACTAGTGACAATGGATGGAAGTTGGGTTTATCTTTATGACTCGGAAACAAAGAAAATAAACATACAATGGAAACGTCCCTCCTTCCCCACCCACGAGTGAAGAAGTGTGCCGTTACGGTGCTTTCCGTTTCCTGGGACTGTGAAGAGATCATCATGACAGATTACCTACAACAGGAGCAAGTTATTACTTGTACATATTATTCCCGTCTTCTGAGTAAGTGGAAAGTGCGTACAACTCCACGAATTGTACGAACCATCAGCTCATTCCACCAATGCATCCATGATGAAAGCAATGGAATTAGGATATGAAATATTTCACACTCCCCATACTCACCGGACCTAACACCAAGTGACTTCTTTCTCTTCCAAGAAATGAAGCATCTACTCAGAGGTCGCTATTTTGACAGTAGGGATAACGTCATTTCTGAAGTTGAACTGTGGTTTCGAAGACAAACTGCAGAATGTGCTTAACCCTAGAACGCATATCTGGGGTCTGACAGACCCCATAGAAATAATTAAAGTGCCTTGTGATAAAATAATTCTTCAACAAATCTTCATCTTTCGTGACATTCAATATCTAAATGTGTTTTTGTATCTTACCTAATTTTAGCTTTATACAAACAATTTTCTAGATTTCTGTTATTTTGTATCAGTAGCAGGTTTCCTTACCTGGGGTCTCTCAGGCCCGAACGGAAAATAATTCTTTGTTTGTAATGCTATACGTAAACATTGTTAGGTAAATGCATTTTATTGTCATATAAATCTAGACTTAAGTTTTTACAGGTGTTTCATAATTTGTATTGTTGAATTAACTTTATTTGAAATCATAATATTCATCTATCAAACCAAAACTCATCTATATACTTGACTGTAAAGAGAATTCATTGCATTCGTTTTGTCATTTTCTCTTTGTAGCCGTTTTGCTGTAAGTTTCCCAGATTATGAACGTTCTTGCTAATAATAAACTTCTATTATTCATAATTTTAATAGCATAGAGGAAGTACTCTACTTCGTGACCAGTTAGTGTTACATTTATATGAGTAAGTGTAATTTAGTGTTAGTTTTAAGATACGCCGACTAGTCAGTGAAAATGAGTTAAAAAAAGGAACATCGAAGATTCAGTGACCCCAAAGATAGTAACTTTATGGAAGTTGTGCCTGAGTGGCTTGCAGAAGAAGGAATTTTATCTTCTGTGGAAGTCCTCTATATAGTCATGAGGAAAGTAATGCAAAACGATACTTCGAAATCGCACAGGATACGTGATCCGTAACAAATAGTTCAAATGAAACCGAAATTTCTAGTGGCAGGGAAACTTGTCTGTGGATTCAGAAGCCGATGCATCAAGTATTTTAACCGGAAGAAATGGTAGAGTATGATTTTCTACTTCGAAATCTATTACTCAGACTTGTCAACACACTATGCTTCATACACACCCAGACCAGAATAGGGCCTCAAAACAACTACTACACAGCACGGATGGGAGTATTTTATTACAAAAGTTATGTTTGATGAAATTTTATTGCACAAACCTTAAAGCGGGAAGCATAGCTTCAGGAAAAAGCAAAAAAAGTGAAATGTTACTCCTACGAAGCTAAATGCAAATAGGTGAAATCTATACTTCTTACAATAAAAATACCGAATATTTTTGTTGTCAAAATAACATTAGTACTACTAGCACATACTGCTCTTGTGTTGTAGTGATTGAAACAAGCAATTATAAGTACTTCAACTGAGATATCCGCCTGGGGTCTGCTATACACCACCTATGTAAAAGTGAAAAGCTTTTTGAGTACGAGTTTTAGGGTTAAGGAAAGTGAACAACCACTGGCAAAAATGTGTCACTAGGGACGGTGACTACACAGAGAAGGACTAATGTCATCATGGTGTCAGTTCTCCAGAGTCAATTTCTTCTAGATAATGGCACGAACTTTTGATATCCCCTCGTACATCATCAGTACAAGAAGTACTTTTGCTACACTTAGGAGAAATATTTCCATATCTGTCTTAAGCTCTTACAGCCTACTTAACGTATTACCTTTCGACTACCAAGAAACTTTAGTATGGAAAGGTAAAGTTAGTACTTACTGGGCGAACTTTTAGTGAGTTTCATTTTATTAATCCCACAACGGAGCGGTAGCGACTTTACAAAAATTCTTACTAATGCCAAAATAACCACCGACACCTGTTCTAAGGACTGTTTACGAAATAGTGAAGTAAAACATAATCCACGTTGTATCATCATGAGTTTTCATGGCTTTCCTTATAGAGATTGTATGCTTCTCAGAATGCAGCTTTTATTAATATATTTCTGGGAAAATATCGATCACAGAGGTAAGATCCCCATATATTTGGATTACTGTTGGAATGCTCTTTTAAATTTATATTATATATTTCTTCTGTAGATTTCACAAATTTATACTACGTTAAAATATGATAGCACCTCAAACTTTCATCCTTACCGTACGAGCTGTTAAGCAAGTTGTGATTGATGAATTTAAAATAGATATAGTAAATATTTTTGTGTCCATTATCTGAATAGCGGTCATCTTCTAGTACAAGTATATTTTACCAGGTACTAAAATTATAAATAACGTAACCTAACCAAAAAGGTTGCATGATAGTGTAAATGACACTTTTTAGGGTGTAGGTTAGGTTAAATTAAGGTGTAAATTTCGCAGATGCCTGCTAGTAGTTCTCCAAGAAAACTACGTACCGTTGAAATTTGTCTTCGTTAGCGTGCTTTTCCCCTCTAAATCCTTCCACCATTCCAGTTTTGTGTAATATATTTTCGACACTATTATTGTCTATATTTCAGTTCTTTATATGACGGTGCTTTGTGTTTTCATAGGTTAATATACCTCGCATTAGGGCATTCTCCAAGTGTAAGTTATCTTTGTTCAATTCTCAGTGGCTTAAAAACCGTGAGTTCTCTACTGGCTTCTGCCTTGTAAGTCTGACAAATTTTCATGTTACTACAAAGTTTGTAAAAAAAAATGTTTCCCTCAGCAAGCTCTGGGAAACAAGCTCTAGTTAGCCATATGAAAGGGAGAAAGCATAAATTCGCTGTGGGTTCTGCTAAATCATACGGTATTGAAATGTTCCTATCGGTTCCTATCAAATGATATTCCCCAAGATCCTTCTATACGCTCTTGCAGTGTGAATCAAACCTTTTGGAATTCTCTCTCTATATGTGTGTCTGTGCCTTATTAGCTCGAATGTGAGCCGAGGGAAGATAGAAAAAAATATAATAGTAATTACAGGGCTCATAGTGGTCTGGTCTCTTGTAAATAATTGAAAAGTGACCAAAAGCACATGAAAAAGTGACCAAAATCCCATCATACCCCTTTTCCTGTCAATTTCTCCATCACCTCTCTTTGTTTGTTGTTTTGTTTCATCTTTTCTTCTTTACTTCTTCTTTTTGAGCTTCCTCCTTTCTTAGGTTTTCTAAGTATGCTTTGTAGTTACGGTAAGCAGACTTAGCAGATGTAAGAAGCTTCTGAGTGGATGGAATCAGTTCTGGTCTATTTCCGAATTTTTCATCCCAGACATTATACACCTTAACTCAGCACTGAGAGTTCTCAAAGTCATGAAATATTCAAATTCATTACTTACTCTTAAGAACATACAAGAAGCATACCACAAGACGAACATGATGAACCACACACACACACAACGTTGAGCGGAGCGTTAACTATTACGGGAGCAAACTAAAAGACTATTATCATAGAAGAAAGAATAGACACAGAAGGGTTCTCAACCCCCCACCTTGAAAACTTAAGCATAACTTGTAGCTGTCATTAAAAAAAAAAAAAAAAATCTTGAAACACGATCTTTCTATTTACTATTTACATATTACAACTTCTTGAAAGCAAGAAAGGTATTTCCACCCATGAAGCACTGCACTCTAGTGGACAAACAGTGAACCTTCTCATTAAAAACGTGTATTTTGGCGCACTTCCCCTCCCTGTCCAAAAGAATCCGTTGTTTTGGAAGCCGCGAAACTAGTTTTTCCTTTATGTCAGCGGGAGGGCGATATCAGGTAGCAAACAAGACTTCCAAGAAAGTTGCACATTGTTCAACTCCTTGCAAGATGGAAAAAATGTTGTGTGTCCCTTTCAAGACTATGTTTACATTGTAAAATATGGTAGGGTTTCATGATATTTTTTTTTTGGGGGGGGGGGGGTTCAGCTACAAGTTCTTCTAATGTGACAACACGGTCTAAAGCTGACTGTTTCACATGTGGCAGCAAGTACTGAAGCTTTCAGAAGAGTAATGAGCAACAAGTTTCCGCCTTTTTCCATTTACTTTTATAATATTTTTCTTAGAAAATTGCCAATGCAAAACATAAATCACATTAAAGTCACTTTACCTCCCAAAAAAGTAACTTTTAGTGACAAATTTGAAAAAAAAAAAAAAAAAAGTAACTTTTAGTGACCAACTTTAAAAAAGGAAACTTTTAGTTTTTAAAAAAAAAAGTGACTCGCTATGAGCCCTGTAATTATTTACAGGCACATCCAGAGAAACCTATGTAACTACGCCTTAATTCCTATGCTAAATGATGTTTTCTTCCCTGCATGATAGTTCATATTGGCGACAAACCTGTAGATCACTTCAGTAGAAATAATACCGATATGAACTTAGAGAACAACAAACACACTATTAATGATAAAAATCAGAGTACACCATCAAGAATGTTGATTGTATCGACAATGCTTTTGTTGAATAACATTACAGCATTTTCAATGTGGCCGTTTGTTATTTTTATTTCAATGTGAGAATTTTTTAACAATACGATATGACGAAATGTCATAATGTTTGGAAGCTCGCGAATATAAACACATCCTAATTTTCCACAATTGAAATTTAGATAAAATATGTGGTTTATATTCGAGTCAATACAGCACACGTCTAGGTGTTCCTTTCTTCATTTGATTACGTCTGTCATTGTAATATATATAGCATTACATAAATAGGATGAAGGAATATATTAAAAAAAGTAAATAAACAGATGTCAAAAATATTTATTTCTTACATGTTTCACCCTTGTTTTTTCGTTCGACACTTAGGCATCAACAGATTTTTAAATAGGAGCATCTTTTGGTTCAATAAGGATTTCGTTGACAGCACAATAGTCCGGTTGTGTTAGAGCATACACCACAGCCTGGGCTACATCGGCAGGATCCAGGATTTTCGTCTTTTCACTCATATCATAGTTCTCCTTGGCCTGCAAAAGACATGAATTACGTGTTACAAAATTCTATTTTTGAGAAGAAAATCGAGTAATTCTAAACGAATTTACAGCGGTAAATTCCAATTTGAAATCAGAATTTCGCTGTCAGCTATAATTTTCCAGTAATTTGAACATATGGATGATATGCTTATTTTATTTATTTATTTATTTATTTATTTATTTATTTATTTATTTATTCACTAAGGTCTATTGGCTGAAACTGATCAACATATAAAAGATAAAATTACAGGAAGAAAAAAAGAAACAAACAAACAGAATAAAAATAAAGTAACAAAACAAATATAGAAAAAAGTTCACCTCTCAATATACGATATTCTCTTTAGTTGAGTTCTGAAGTTTCGTTCAGAAGTAAAAATGTTAAGATCTGTTAAAATTAGTATTGTAATCGTGCGTAGTATGTAAAACAAGGAGCGCTTAATAATTGATAACCAAGGAGTCTCGTAAGTTAGCAAATTAAGAGAGCGAGTTCACCGTGAAGGAACCCGAAAGTTAATCTGTGCTAGTAAGAACTCAGAATCAATTTTACCATTGGTAATTTTATATAGAGAAAGCAAATTAGCAGCGTGGCGTCGTTTGTCAGGTGCATAGTTTCATTAAAGACATCAATTCCTGTCTCGAGTGATCACGTAACTCAGGAATTTTAAATCTGAATATGGCAAGAAAGAAGTTTAGGACCGAGTCAATGTGAAAAAGATTAGTAGTTTCTTCATATTCCATACAGGTGAACAATACTCAATGATCGGCCTTATAAAACATCGTTAGGGCAGGGAGACCTTGTGTTACAGGAAATCTAAAGAGTAGATCAAGCAGTTTCATATCTCTGGATGAAGTCGATATGATGTGATTCGCAAAGAAGAGGTTTTTTTTTTTTTTTTTTTTCATCATCATCATCAAAGACAACAGCTAGATCTTTTTGAGACGAAACACATTTGATGGATACATTGTTGACCTGCATTTCAGACAATATAATGAATTTGTGTAAATAGTTGGCAACATTACTTTCGAATTTCTGGCGCTTTCAGATGTAGGCATTACTGTTCAGATACTGTTGAATGTTATACTGAAAGTCATAGTGAGAAAGCATCGTTTTCTGCAAACTTAAATTGATTTCTTGTGATTCTTTGGAAATACAAAGTGAGTGTACATGTATATCTGTATTATTTCTACGGATTCTCTTCCGTGTTTACATTCAGTATGTTTGTAATAGTGTCAGGATAATAGTTTTAAAACTTGCAATGGGAAAGTATTTCGTAAAAATATACTTCTTGCATCCTTCACATGAAACTGGACTTAATTACACGCACACACACACACACACACACAAAGCGTGTCCCCATATTCGATACCTTCAACAAGATTGAAGGCTTGAAGCATACCTAACAAACATGGGGTGTTTCATAAAAAACTTCTTTGGAGGTAGAAAGACGCCAAATTCAAGGAATTCGTGAATCAAGGATTTATGATGCAGCATGATCTTGAAAGTACATTTCAGAGATTCAAATCTGGTCTTTTTTCCAGAAAGTTACAATAATGTATCGGATGATCACGAGGAAAGATTTCATAAAAACGTAGATAATATGGAGAGAGGGAAATTGATACTCACAAAGTTAGCACATTATTGCTGAATTATAATATTCAAAACAAGAAGGACACACAGTACGAAAGAACGAAATAAGATATTCGTTTAAATTTTGTCTATTATTTTTGTGTATACATTCATTTAGAATACTTGCTAAAAACTGAATACATGTGTGAACTTCTGTTACTCTCTAAATGTTACAGGCTTTTCCTTAAATTTCAGTCAATATATCTATCGCTATATGAACATAATGTCTAGAATTATATGAAAATGTTCAAGTGAATTAAACATCTGATTATTCTTAAATTCCGTGATGCAGAAAAACTAAACATATATTTGAATTCAGCTCTCAAGTGTCTATAAGAATCACAACTTCATTTCTTCAGAAATAGAGGATTGTTTTTTTTATTTTTTATTTTATTTATATTTTCATTTTCTTCGTTTTAGAACAGTATTACTATGAATATAAGTCGACATCTTTGTTAAAAATATAGTATACCAAATAACCAATACAAGAACTCGAAATGTTAATGTTCTTAATAAGAAACATGCTGCAAAAAGGCTAATACTCACCGCAAAAACAGCAGAGTTTTCTTCTACATGTAAGAAGCGCTTTCGGAAGAATCATCTTCCATGATCAGCTTACTTAAAATTCACAGAGGATTTAAAAGGGGAATACGAAAAGGCAAAGCATGATTAAAAGGATTAAGAAATGTAAAACAAATTTTCTGTCAAAAATTAAACACATGTGGATGGACACTCACTGTCATTGTTCACTGCTGTTCACTGTATTTCTTTTCTTGCTTTCCAGATAGCGAAAATATGTAGTGAAAATATTACTCCAAATCATATTTATTTCTTCGCTATCTAAATTAAGTATATGTTTCTTTTTACGGATGTAATATGATTCTTTGATTTTTCGTTCCGTTGCTGATTTTGCTTTCTCAGTTAAACATGAATCTGGGATGTTATAGTCATAATCTCTAAGATGCGCTGCTAGACCAGACAGCTGTTGCGGGCTCCGAAATTTTGATGTACGAATATGTTCAAGTTATTCTAGTGCTTTGCTTTTCTTTCTTTCTTTTTCCTTTCCACATTTTCCTTTTAAATCCTGTTTGAATTTTAAGTAAGCTGATGATGGAGGAAGGTTCCTCCGAAAGCGTTTCTTACATGTAGAAGAAAACTCTGTTGTTTTTGAGGTGAGTACTAGCTTTTTCCCTTGTTTCTTATTAAATATTATCACCGTTCGCAATATTGTGATATTGTTAATGTTCTTGTTTTTAATATGGGAGGCCCAGGTTTGATTCCTCGTAGAAGTTTGACTTTTGCATTAACAGTGTTCAATAACTATGTTCATTGTTTTCGCCCATTGATGTATTTGGAGAATTATTTTTCTATTGTCTTTGAACTGAATTAGAGTTTACTTGTTCGATTTTTTTCTGTATGCTTCTTCAGATTATTTAAATGTCCATTGCTTTCTGTAAATTACATTTTGTTATATATACCTATATATATAGGTATATAATACGAGGACAAGTCAAAAATTATCTACACTTTTCATTCTACAGTTTATTTACATGAAGCTACGGTTATGCTATGCACATCATTTTTCTACGTAATCTCCCTCCTTATCAATGCACTTGGCCCAACGGTCAACGAGCTTACGTATTCCTTCCAAATAAAAGGTTTTCGGTTGGTTGTGAAGCCACTTTTGCACCATATTTTGCACGTCTAAATCTGAGGCAAATCGGCGACCACGCAAAGCATCCTTGAGTAGTCCAAACAAGTGAAAGTCAGATGGAGCTAGGTCTGGGCTGTAGGGAGGATGTTCCAATAACTCAAATTTCAGCTTGTTGATGGTTTCAATAGTGATGAACCGTGTGTGGCCATGTATTGTCATGCAACAACAAAACTTACTTCGACAACAAACCTCGGCGTTTGTTGCGAATTCCCGGCTTCAGGTTCTTTTCCAACATTTCACTATAACTCGCACTGTTGATCGTCTTTCCCTTTTCCATGAACTCTTCCCAAAACACAATTAACATAACCTTTCCTGCGGATGGCTTAGTCTTGAATTTTTTCTTCGTCGGAGATCCAGTGTTTTCACTGCATATTCTGGCGCTTTGATTCAGGCTCATAGTGATGAACTAATGTTTCATCGCCGGTGACTATTCTGCTTAAAAATGCATCACCTTCGTTGTTGAAGCGAGTAAACGTTGACACACCCTAACACGACTGAGCTTGTGTTCTGCAGTAAGCTTTCTTGGTACCCACCGTGCACAGACTATATGAAAACCGAGCTCGTCGTGGATGATGTGATGGGCAGAGCTATGACTGATGTTCAAAACAGCTGCTACCTCAACGATAGTGATTCGCCTATTCGCCAGAACCATCTCTCGAGCTTGCTGAATGTTGTCATCTGTAGTGGAGGTTGATGGCCGTCCTGATCCCTCTTCATGCGTTACGCTTGTTCGACCACTTTTAAACTTCTCGAGCCAAAAAACACAGTTTTACGTGATAATGCACTTTTCCCGCATTGCGATGATAGTCTGCGATGAATATCTGACCCTTTGACACCCTCCGACCAGAGGAATTGGATCACTGTTCGTAGTTCCTCTTTGGTGCAAACTTCTAATGGAGCTGCCATGATATATCTGCAACAGAAGAAAGAAAAATCAAGGAATTAAGATCACACTTTCACAGCATTACCACGACAGTATACAATAAAATATGTGAGAACAGAAAAAGTGCGCAATGTAAGAAAAGTTATGATAAAAGTATAGATAGTTTTTGACTCGCCCTCGCACAAACTCATTCTTGAAAAAGAACAGACTTGAAGAAGACACCGGTAAAATCTCACCATTACAATTCCAGCTCATTTCAGGAACGATGGCTCAGCGATAGAGCGCTTACCTCTGTTGTGTGGGCTCTTGGTTCGATCCCCGGCCAAGTAAGTTTGTGGTGGACAACATTGTATCCGTGAGTTTTCTCGGAGTACTCCTGTTTCCTCCCACTTTCTCATTCCTCCAATTCTTCCATCATCATTCACTTGTCTAAATCATCCGTCTTTCTTACCCTGAAGGTCATAATGTGGGACGTTAAAATGAAACATTTTTTCAGTTCATTTCAAAGAAAACAGAAAAATAATTCCCTGCATAAACCAACGGGCTAAAAAAAGAAAGATGGCATTCGTACTCAACACTGGTAAGAATAAGATATATTTATTGTTGTAAAATAACAAGATAATCTAATAAATAACGTCAAGAGTTGAATTAATATATTATAAAGCATCCACTGGGGTCTTCCTTGATGGATTCAGTTATACAGGGTGAGTCAAAAGGCCTTGGACACCTGCATAAGTTTGAAAATCGACGGGAAAAGTAAAAAATGATGATGGGAACAGGGATTTGATGAGGGGCCGCAACTTTTGGAGTGTATGTCATTCATGGCCGCCATCTTGAAATCCGCCATTTTGGATTCAAGTCAGTTTTTTTTTAATGGGAAGGGGAGTGTATGACACATCAAATAACACTAGTTTGAGCTCAGGAATTTAGTGGTGTAATTTGTTTTTTCCTATCTTGTACAGTTTAAAAGTTATTAATGTTCAAAGGTGGGAAATTACTTTGATACTGACCCAGTTCTCTCTTTGTTCCAGGTGATCTAAAATGGGTCTGACACGTGAACAGAAGATCGAAATCATCCTTATATCAGTGGAACGCAGCTACCGAACAATAGCAGCTGACTACAACAGACGGCACCCAGACAGAGAACCGGTATCGCACAGCACGGTGGCTCACGTGATCACCAAATTCCGGGAGACGAGCTCTGTACAAGATAGGGCACGTAGTGGGCGACCAAAGACTGGCACCAACGAGGAAACTGCAACGGCGGTTGTTGCGTCGTTTGTGAAAAGTCCTAAACGAAGTATCCGTCGTGTGTCCCTAGCATGTGAAATAAGCCAATCCTCCGTTGTCCGGATATTGCACGCCAATCAGTGGCATCCTTACAAGCTGCACATGCAACATAAACTGAACGAGAATGACCCTGATCGCTGGTTGGAGTTCTGCATGTGGGCCACTGAACAACACGAACTGGATCCTGCGTTTGCCAAGGGATACTGTTCAGCGTCGAGGCGTATTTCATTTTGAACGGGGAGGTTAATCGACATAATTGTCGATACTGGTGTGACGCAAAACCGAAATGGATTGACCCGAGTCGAGAACATAGTCCAGCGAATGTGATGGTGTAGTGTGGCATATGGGACACCCGCATCATTGGGTCATTTTTCATTTACAACACCTTAACTGCACCACAGTATCTGATGCTGCTGCAGGAACTTGTGTTCCCTGCCACTCTGAACGCCGACGGCATTTTCCCATCTTATTTTCAGCACGATGGAGTTCCTCCACACTATGGACTTGGTGTCCGTGAATGGTTGGATGAACAACTGCCAGGGAAGTGGATTGGTCGCCGTGGTCCCGTGCAGTGGCCACCCAGATCCCCTGACTTAACGTCCCTTGATTTTTATCTATGGGGACATCTTAAACAGATAGTGTTTGCTGAGACAATCCGTTATTTGTGGCACCTGGAGGAACGCATCCAACAAGCCTGTGACCAAATTTCAGGAGACATTCTCCTCCGTGTGCAGTCAGAGTGGTTGCGGCGACTACAGTTGTGCATTGCATGGGATGGACAACACGTAGAACATGTGTTGTAGCATTCAGTATCAAGGTAGTTTCCCACCTTTGAACATTAATAACTTCTAAACTGTACAAGATAGAAAAAACAAATTACACCACTAAATTCCTGAGCTCAAGCTAGTGTTATTTGATGTGTCATACACCCCCTTCCCATTTAAAGAAATGACTTGAATCCAAAATGGCGGATTTCAAGATGGCGGCCATGAATGACATACACTCCAAAAGTTGCGGCCCCTCATCAAACCTCTGTTCGCATCATCACTTTTTACTTTTCCCGTCGATTTCCAAACTTATGCAGGTGTCCAAGGACTTTTGACTCACCCTGTATTGTTTTGTACTCTGGTGTAGGCTGTGCAAAGTTAAAGACCTCACTCATTCTTACTTCTCCCATATCAAAGCCCTATTATTGTGATTTATGGTAGTGTGTGGTAGAGACCTGCACGGGCCGAATTTTTCGGCCCGAGCCCAATCCAGCCCGAATTTATCTAGGCCCGGCCCAGCCCGGGCTCGAAAAGTTTTGGAAATGTTCGGCCCGAGCCCGGCCCGGCCCGGCCCGATAAGATTTTAAAATTTTTGGCCCAAGCCCGGCTCCGGCTCGATAAATTTTAAAAGTTTCATTTTTTAACATTTTTCACGGGCACACTTCTTCAACGTTTGCCTTTATTCTAATCATCATTTAACGGAAGCCAATAATTATTAAAGAATTGCAATTAATCGGCCCCAGCCCGGCCCGACCTGAAGAGAAATCAGTGTCGGCCCGGCCCAAAGAAATAACAAAGTCGGCCCGCTCAGGTCTTTAGTGTGTGGTTACACGTGTTTGACTATAAAACCACCTACGCGAATTGCATAGTACGTGTACATTATTGGCAGGAGGACTATGATTTCAATTATTTTACAATATAAAAGTAATTAACTTGGTTTTGTATTTACAATATCCTACTATTGATAAAAAAGCTTACCTCTTTATCGGTCGTGTGAGATGTAAGTTCAGTTTTCACATCTCCTGGCTGGATACACGTGACTTTTATTCCATATTCAGCCACTTCTTCTCTCAATGCTTGGCTCATTCCTTCCACAAAGAACTTTGTCCCGGAATACACCGCTAAGCCTGCAAAACCCTGAAAAACAACATGGTTACAACTGGAGATACAAGAACTCAAGAAAAGTGTTTTTCCACACACTTTTTGCCTGGTCAATTGTGTTTTATTTTATTTATTTGTTTGCTAAACAAATTCTAATCAAGAAATAACAGAATAACAGTTTACCTTTCTTTTCAAGCTACTATGTAATTATGGGTAAATGATGCCTGCGACTATGTTTCATTCGACTTACGACTAAAAATAAAAAGTGTATCATTTGTTGCTTTTTTTAACACACGAAGAGAGTAGCTGGCCATCATTATTGGCCCAAATCGAAACTTGACTTTCAACCTGAAATTTTGACAAATCTCATTGTAGCCATTAAAAGCAATGATTGCTCTTCCGTTGAGTATTAAACTTTTTTTTTTTTTTTTTTTTTTTTTTTTTGATACGTGAACTAACTAGATTCCTGGCGCACATCCTTCGAGGCCCAAGGCTTATTATGGCACTCATTCTTTATGATGAAATGTGGTCAGCACATCATCACTCCCCATTAATGCTGGCTTTTTGGAGCGGGCACTTTTTTAATTCAAGTAGCTTCTTAATTGTCCCTATGACTCGGCTGGACACCGCAATGCTAATACCATCTAGTACTATAAACAGTCACCTATGTTTCTTCTGACCATACCTGGCTCTGCTTGATTTCGCCATCTCACGAGGAACGGTGTTTTAGTGTGGATAAGGCATTGAAAAGTAATAATACAGATTTCCTAACGCTGTATTTATCTATTTATTTTTGATTTGCTTGGATCTCTCTCTCTCTATATTTTTTTTTTCTGGCTCTCAATGCATTCCAAATTAGCTATCACTGTTTTGAAGGGGAAAAAAAATAAAGAATTTTAAGATTCAAAGAAAGTGATGGGAAAGAAAACGGGACAACATGTATGTGGTCCCGGAGGATTCTCTAGTTCCAACGAATTGTTTGCATAAGTATTATTGTTCAACGATAAATATCTTCTATTACAAAGACGAATAAGTGTTATCAATAAGCAGAAAATAAAACTGCAAGGTCATTTATAATTTAAGTATGTATATAAATTAAAGTTTTACTTATCGTCACATTCTTTCGATTTACATCTTAAGGGAGAACATAGGCCGAAGAAGAAGTCTTTATATATCATTGATAGAGGTATTTAAAATTCTGGAAGGATTAATTATTTTTACACTATTAATAAGGTTTTCACTTGTAACGTATGATGCGACACAATAATAAAGGCATAAGAAAGTCTGTGGATAAAGTGACTTCATTAGCCTGCAAAATTTACCGAAAAACTCAAATGGCAGTTCTTTTCTTCAGTTTGGTAACAGAATTTATGTGTATTCTAGAATATTTAGAGCTCATAGAAAATGATTTGCCAAAGTAAGAAAGTGATAAGCATAATTTTGCATCAAAATGGAAACTTTGTTTTATCTCTCTTTCCTTGTTTAGGTTAGTATTGTGTCGTAGTCTGCAATTTTGAATGTAGGCAATCCAGTAAGCCAGACGGTGCTCCTTACAGGTTTATTTGGTAGTTCACATATTGTTTTGCTCAGCAAGTAGTTTAAATCAGATTGAAGAAAAAAAGAGACACTACATACTCGCAAAAAGGGACCAACATAAACGCCTTCTTTAGGAAGGCTTTTAATCCATACGCTTACAACATTGTAGTTTGCACCGCAGACGGACGGTATCAGTGCCTAGCAAACGGAACTTGTTCGCAAACACGCGGGTAGCCTTATTATACCAGAAGACAAGTCCTTCATATTATAGACTTCCCTTAGCAGTAGGAGGAAAAAGTCCGGCACTCAAAAACTGAGACACGAAAGAAGATTGCCTTTATGTTTTTAGCTCAAAAGATTTGTAGAGTTTCCAAGAAAAAGTTTACTATTTTAATAATTTTAAATTGTAAGCACCGCTTACAGCTCTTGTATTAACGCTCCCAGGTGTAGACACATTACGTTGTACAGTGCCCAGTCGTACTTGTATACGTCAATGCTTCCACATACAATGCAATATATATACCACACTGTCGTACCAACATGCCCTGTACGCATATCAATTTTGCGGTACGAGAAGCTGTACAATGATGCTGCCCCATCGAATGCAGTTATTTGTTTATATTGTAGCTTTCAACGTCGACGAGGATAATCATATTTATCCATATGTTTCCTATTCGCTTGTTCACGCTACACTACCTTAGTTCTGCGTAAACTGCCGTCTCCAATATTGCGCAACAAACTAAGGACGCTACTGGAGTCATGCATGCGCCATCTTCCAGAAATTGTAATAAATCTTATGTCATATCATTTATAAATCCTGTGACTTTGGACGCATATCCTGTGATTTTGGACACATACCCTGAATAACTCGTATGACTCTGGATAAACCGTGTTTAAACCGTGTAAGTTTGGATGCATACCCTGTGCATATTCTATGATTTTGGATGCATACTCTGTATAAAGTATGTATCTTTAAACGCATATCCTGTGATTTTGAATGCATACCATGTTTTAATCCTATGACTGGACGCATACTCTGTATAAATTCCATGACTTTGGACAAATTCCCGTTATTCCTTCTTGGTATTACAATTTTCATTAACAGCAATGTATTTAAAAGATATAAAAACTTCATATTAAAATAGTTACCGGAATTAATAGCACCAGAAGAGGCAAAATAGACAGATATTAAATGAAACCCTTACCCTTCTTCCAGCATCGGAAGATATGTTGACGATGTGGCCTTTCTTCCGACTGACCATTCCTCCCAGAACTGCTCCTATACAATTGATAACACCTTTGCAGTTAATATCGATCTGTCGATGCCACTCGTCTGTGTGGAGATTCTTCATCAGCGTATAGTACATAACACCAGCACAATTCACTAAGATATCGGTTGGTCCCAACAACGATTCACAATATGATACACCTTCTTCCACCTGAAAAATGCAGGGAGAAAAATTAAAACCATTTTCGTTCTTTCAACACTAATACTTTCCAACACTAATACCAAACTAATACTTTCCAGTGAATAGCTTTATAAAACTGTCGCCTAATTCAAAGAATTCTTTCCAGTAGACAACACGCGTTAACTCGGTTTCAAATACCAACAAGAACACATATGGCTCGAAACCCACGCTGAACGTAAATCTACGACACTTATAGCCTAGATCCAAAAAAACATATTAATATCGTATGAACCAAATACGTGCAACGCAAATAAAACCCTTCCACGTCATATCTGGGATTCATTACTGTAAATAATTATCATACCTCCTTCTGATTAACAACATTCATCTTGACTGCAACAGCCACGCCTCCTCTGCCTTCTATTTGCTTCTGCAGAACCTGCAATCGGTCAACTCTGCGAGCAGCCAATACTACCTTGGCACCAGCAACTGCTAGATGTTCAGCTATGGCAGTCCCGATGCCAGATGAAGCTCCAGTTACTATAGCTGTCTTTCCTTGCAACAACTGAGCACCTGTGGATAACAAATTAATAACTTACTCCATATACCTGTACTCAGTTCTAATGAAATGGAAATAGTCTCAATATCATACATAAATAACGAAAACCTGAGTTAGTTAGCTTCCAAGGAGAAACAGATCGCAAATATTTTCAGTGACAAATTTCCGCCATGATGAATGCGTTTTTTTAAAAAAAAAAAAAAAAAAAAAAAAATTACGATGTTCGAAAAATTATATTTTTTGACAAATCTTCCTCCCTGTACAAATAATGGTTATGAATTGGAAAGATTTTTTTTCTCGTTCAATCCCCCCCCCCCTCCCAAGTAAGTTTGTGGTAGACATTTTCATTCCACCAATTCTTTCATCATCATTCACTTGCCTTAAGAGTCCCTATCACTGCGAAATTAAAATACCGCTAATTTTGCAGTAATTATGTGATATCTTCAAATAGATAAAAGATAATCGAAAAGTGGATCAAGACCTCCCTAGACGATGTTATTTTGCATGAGTTACCGTTATCACGAGTCACCTAGTAGCTTTCTGTTTGCAGTTATTTAGAAACGCGAAAATAAATGCCGATTTTCTAAATGGCTGGAAATCGAAAGCAGATAAATGAGTCGTAATAACGGTATCTCACGCAAAATAATATTGTCTAGGGAGAACTTGTTCCACTTTTCGATTATCTTTTTTCTATTTGAAGATATCACATAATTACTGCAAAATTAGCGGTATTTTAATTTCGCAGTGATGAGACCTCTTAATCATCGTCTCTCAGCATAAAGGACGTAATCGTGGAACGTTAAACTGAAAAATTTCGTTCTCATATTCTTCTACAAGTCTCCATCTTGATAGCTTCCTTGTTTGTTAGTATTTTGTATCCTCGTAAATATTGGCGATAACATTATTGTTAAACTGATCGTTACTAATTATATATTAAAATATATTTTAAATTGTAAAATAATTATATAAAAGAAACATTCTAAAAACAACATGGACTCACGCACTCTCGGTTCATCCTTCGCTATTAGCCTCAATCTTAATCAATCTCGATCGAAATTACACCTAAACTAATTTTCTATGGTTGTGGTTAATAATAACTAGGTGTTGTTGATGCTGATTGTTATTGTTGCTGTTGCAAGCTCCAGTTTAGCATGGGAGTTAAGATGAACGCCATTCTACGAAGTTGCTGAGAGCTTTGCTCTCTTTTTTTATCCAATTTTTATCTTGAAACAATTTTTACTTTAGTACATTTTCCATTTTATTACAATCTTTACTGTGTTACAAATATTTTTACTGTGTTTGGCGCCACTTTTCTTCCTTCTATACATTATATAAGTTGAAAAACAAGCTAACTGTTGACCGGCTAATCGTCCATATTCAACGCGCCATTTTGTGATACAATTTTTATTTTAAAACAATAATCAGTGATATAGTCGACCTTGGCTTGATTAAGCTGCGACTTTAAAACTTTATTCCTCGAAGGAGGATAAAGCAAGACAAGACAGTTTAGCATATGATTAGCGAGCGTGCTTTTAGAACATATAGTCTCGGGTTCAATTCTCGGTGTAAGCTTAGAGATTTTCCAGTGTTGATCCATGTGACAATTGGTGATCCGTCCTAATTAAGAGGTATTGGTCAAGTAAGCCAAAGATAATTGCAGAGCGTCACGAAGATTCAGGTCGCGGACCAATCATAAAATATAGCAATTTGTTTTGACAGGCTAAGGCGTTGGAGTCGGGCATATGTAACTAGCAGAAGTCCCGTTCTTCGCACGAGAAGAATGTTTAATGAAGCAGGAGGAGGGGAGGAGGGAATTTTCCGATTAAATTTTCACGTTTTTCATTAGTATTTTATTGATCACAATGTATACATATCTGAAACTCAAGAGGGGCAATTGCCACTGAAAGTTCAAATGACGCCACTAATATGAAACCGAAAATTTGAATAGTGTAGAAATTGCCTTCTTTACTCCCTTTTTAGAATCGCAATTTTGGAAAATGGTGACATCATGTTCACTCATTTCTAATGAAGAGTTTAAGTTATATACTTAATTTCACATCTCCAACTTCAACGATCTTAAATTCAGCATTGTATGAATATAAAATGGGAAATTAGAACATATGCCCATTGGGTTTTTCCACCTCTAGAAGCAAATTTTTCTAAACCTCTATTAAAAAAAAAAAAGAAAAAAAGAAAAATATAGTTTTCTCTTATTTCTAACGAAGTCTTTATTTCAGAGCTCCAACTTAAGTAAATCCTTGCTTTTTGTGGATGAAAAGTAATTTATATCCCATGGATTGGTTATGCTCTTTAGGATAAAGAAGACGGAAAGTGATTGATTATGAAAGATCTTATGGAATATAAAAAAGATGAAAATGTGAAACGTGGAATGAAAATCTGAAACGAAACAGGAGATTACAGAGATAACCCATAAACACGATTATGTCCACCACAAACTCACATGGCCCGTAATACCAAGGTGAGCGCTCTACCACGGAGCCACTGTGACCCAGGGTTATAAATAGTAAATACACTGAGCTATACTAAAAGCTAATAGAAATTTTCAAATTATATTTTCGTGTTATATACTACTTACATTTATGATTCAAAATAAATTTATGAATTGAAAATAAATTTAATTAAAAACTCTAGACTTCTTTCTCTGAGATCCGTATTTGACATTACAATGAATAGTTCTTAATACTTACTGGTTCTTAAAATTCTCCTTGGTTTCGGTATGAAGCCTTTTCTCTTCAAATGTCTGAGGTATGTTCTCATAAGACTGGCATCTACAGGAGGGTACTCGACATTCATCGACTGCAACACTTCTTGCAAGTTCTCTTGAGTGTACGTACTCAAGTTTTGGAAGAAAGAAGGGTCCCTACAAAGATAAGCCTAAGTTTAATAATAATGCTAAATCTACCAGATCTTAAAGTCACGAAAAGCCAAGTATCTTTAACAGATCTTCCTGTAAAAAGATAAGTTACCTCTAAGCCAATCTCACTTCAAATGGCAGCTCCCCGCCTTACACAGTCTCGGAGCTGAATAGGAACGTTAAACTCTAATCAATGGAATCACCTCCTACACTTCGAACTTTTTAAAATCGTTAAAGTTTACTTTTACGGACACAAACTGATTGAAATTAAAACACAAACAAGGAGCACGAAGAAAGTACAAAAGAATGCTAGGATGTGTTAATAAATCGTATACTAGAACTGTTGCTACCAGCACCTTCCTTCTATTTATTGTTCATATCTTATTTATTTATTTATTGAACAAATTCCCAGATACAGCATAATTTTGCTATTTTAACAGGGAAATGATAACAAACAGATAAAAGAATAAATAAAAATAAAGTATCAACAATAATAACAACAGCAGTGTCAACAAAGAGTACAAAAGCAATAGGTCTATTATTTGGCCAACACGCGTTAAATATTCTGTCAAACACCGGATAGCCCGAAAAAAATGTCCACATCACTTGGTAGATGATTATGATAATTCGGTATTCTGTGAAAAAGAGATCTTTGTATAATTGCTAACCTAGGGCAAGCAAGATGGAATAGATGGGTATTCCGGTAATGCGGGAAGGGACACGTAAGGATAGTTCTTGAAGTAGGATATCCGAAGGGCGGGAAGTCGAAAGCGTACTCTAGCAATAAAGAAACTTTGCTTTTAGTTTAAATAAGTTTTTCCTTGCAGTTGGTAATAAATTGGTTAAGTATACTTGAAATTTTAGAAGTTGTTACGCGGAAAGCTTGTAAAGTTAAATATTAGACATGATGTTTTTCAATGCGAATTTCATTCGATACGGTACAAGATTTAAGACTACTTTTGTGTCGCACAAATGTAATGTAAACGGGAATTGTTCATATAAAAAAATACGTTACTACACTTTTTAGTATTTTTTCTTTCTTTTAAGGTCCAACGTTACGCACCGAGGCTAAGGAAGACGGTGATGATGAGATGGCTAATAATGGTGAAATGAAGGAAGTGAGAAGAAACGGGAGAACCCCCAGAAAACCTATGTACACGTTGTTTGTCCACCACGAGACTCACTTGGCGCGAATTAGCATCAAACCAGGGACCCCACACATCAGAGATGAACATTCTACCACTGCGAGTCCCTTTAATATTAGTGTTGTGCAATAGTCTCATTAAAGTAATGCATCTTCTAAGGACACAATGAGCTTACAATTTCAAAGCCGGAAAAACAAATAAATAAAATTAATAAACTCTCCACTAGAAATATAGAAAAGAAGATACTGTAAGTAATTGTCAACTGTTTTTGTAACTTACACATGTAATCGATATTTGAATATAAACGCCAAGACAAAAAGTATAGATCAATCTAGATGTAGAAATCCTTCTTTTTGGCGCTACAATCAACAAAAAAATTTGTCGGAAAAATGCAAAAAAAGCAGCCGTAACTCAAGAACAAGGGTGACTCCTAAACAAACTGAAAATTCCCTGGGTTCTTTATCAAAAGTTGAATAAGGAAAATTAACAACAATCAAGTACAATGTTTTAACAAACAAAAATCATAGCACATCATTCAAGTTAGAAGAACACTAATAGAATTCTAAAGGAGAGAGATACAACTTTTCATAAACTTTTAATAAAATACTCCACGAATTCTCCACTTTCTTTGAGGATCACCTCTGCACCGCTTCTGCACCACAACTGTGCATTCTAGAATCTATGGGTATATGGTCTAGAAATGGACATTTCCTTTTATCCGACCTTGATCCGACAATTTTTTCTTTAGTTTTGGGTGTTTTGGGATTTTTTTCGAAAATTTTCGGCTGGTCATAGCGCCAAAAGGAATCACTTCTACACTCAGCTTGATGTATACTTGTTCTCTTATTTTGGTGTCAGGAATCCTCTCCCAAATGTTGACGCTTGCTGTTTTGAAACACTCGTACAAATGTACATTCTAAATGAGAACCTTATATTACCACAAATAATATGCTCTTATATAATCACAAAGAGACTTCCAGGAGTTAATATAACACTTTTTTTTATTCAGTTTTCATTGGTTAAAACATGTGCAGGAAACGCAGAATTTTTACATTAAATGATATTGTAGCATTGTGGAGCTCCAAAATTTTAAAATCCATGCAATGAAAGGGAAAATATGCAGTACATGTCGAAAGAATTAGATTGTCATGTAGAAGTTCTGACAGCCTTTTAATTTATTTTTATTTAATTTTTATTTATTTATTTAGTTTGGACGGATATTATATTCGGTTATTTCTATATATAGTATTTAAAGTCCTTCAATATATAAAGTATTTTCACATAGAAAAAAGAGGAAACATTAATTTTGTGTTTTCGCATAAGAAAGAAGAAAAGAAAAGTAAAAAGTAAAGCAAAAACAAAAATGACAGAAGGATTAAGATTCATTCTAGATAAGCTGGTAGGAGATCAACCTGGGTGCAAAATCCATCATTTCGGAGTTATAGGCTGCCGAAAACATGTAAAAATGAACTTTAAAAGTCTGTAGTTCCCATACTATGGGACCTACCATAGTCAGGACAAGACTTCACTTAGGAACTAGCATGTGTCCTATCCAAATGTGCATATCCAGACTCCTGCGGTACTTCCGCAGCAATTTTTATAGAGGAAGTTCGTGAGTACTTCAGATTATATGCCCATAGCCAAACTCTCTCTATAAAAATTGTTACGTGAGTACTGCAGGATTCTGAAGCATGTATTTTTGAATAGCGCACATACTAATTCCTAGGTAAAGTCTTGACCCGACTACGGTAGGTCCCATAATTTTGGAACTATGGACCTTTAAAGTTCATTTTTCATGTTTTCGGCAGCCTATAACTCCGAAAGCAAGCATTTGTGTGCACAGGTTGGTCTATACTTTTTGTCTTATCTTGGTATCAGGAATCACCTCCCAAACATTGTCGGTGTTGTTTTGAAACACCCTGTATATCTAAAGAATTAATTATAACTTCATAATTGATTTACACTTTTTAAACCCTTTATTACATTGATCTGTATTAGTGAGATAAGTAACTCATCTTTTAGTATAATAATAAATTTCAATGAACAGTTATCATTTTCTTGGTAGTCGGGATTGTGAAAAGATGTTGAACTTGCAAGTGATGAGTGAGTTGGGATTTGAATGTATATTTACTGCATTCATATAATAGCCAATACAAGAGCAAATACAATCTGCATGGGAAAAGTATCAGAATATTAATATTGTAACGGTGAAACTTGAAATGATAAGCAAAAACAAGTGTTTTGTCCGTCCCTTTTATAAACAGATGATCTTACATTAAAAAGAAAGAAAAAATGTAAAATTTCAACAGGATTGATCTTGTTCACAACCTCTTCCGACTCTTACATGAAAGAATCATGGAAATTAAGAATGAAGAGGAGAGAAAGTTAGTCAGGAAATGGAAATAAGTCAGATTTATTGAAATAGAAGATGAAAGGGTCATGAACTGGAATTCAGGACTTAAAATTGATGAACAGTGGAATAAATTATTAAAAGCTTTGAAGTTTGAATATGTGAATTGTACAGGTTTATTTTTGTACATCTTAGTATTATTTTTTTTATTTATTCTGTATTATTTATTTCGTAATCATATTTAAGAGTTATTTATAAAGGTTATTTTGTAAATTAGACATGTCTGTGTATGTAGTGTCAACAGGGGTAAGGAAAGAGAATTAGCGATTTTTGTTTCTATTTTATGTTCTGACTTGAGATTGAACGGGATTGACTGTAGTAGCCCATGGTAACCAATCAACGTGCAGAGATTTTTTCGCTGTCTCTTATATACAAAATCTGTCATTACCTGTGTATTCAAAGGTCTGATGAAGGCATGTGGATAGTTAATGAAACTGTTACACCTTAATAATTTTCACAATAAACTTACTGCTTTGCTTAGCGAGCAGTTTCAATCAGATGAAAATTATTTTTATTACGAATGAGTTCTTAGTTCTTTGTAGCGACCTGATTTCGTTACAGTTGGTTTTCGTTTATTTTATCTTATTTTGCTTGATTATTTCTTGATCAGTTAAATGGTGTTATAATTTTCCAACGTTAAATAATTAATTTTCATAATATTTCTAGTGTGCTGTTATTTTCTCTATCTGCACCACATAATAAGAATTGGACTCTATAGACTATGACTTTAATGCCAATTTTGTTCTTTTTAACTATGATTTGTATAATAAGTGTACTCAACTTTCATCAAGTAGGAAGATTTCCGAAAATATTTTGTTTCGGTATAATTACCGTTGTCTATTTTGATTATGTGGTGAACATAACATTGGGAAATAATAATTAATTGTGCTTAGATCAGTATTTCTTTAAAATATCTTGGAACTAAGGTTATTTTGTATTATTAGTTGTTGACATATCTAGTGAAATGATCAGTTTCAGCTAAGTTCCTTGGGCTCATTCTCTTTGATGAGCTAGAAATTGTAAACTTCTTTAACAAATCATGTTCAACTGACCGTTCGAATTAAAGTGATGGATATTTAAACTGATAAATTGTGTGAAACAGTAAACGAGAAAGTTTATATAATGGGCATGAGTAACATAATAAATGAACTAAAGATTTTGAAATCTGGGTTTTACTTAAGGATTCAAATGCAAAAGAATGACATCGATTACGGTCAGTTGTTTCAACATCTCTCTTCTTGTATATCACTTCTGTAACATCTCCTTATCTGTGTCTTCGATCCGATACCTTGCCCTACAGCAACGTAGCTGAAGATGCGTAGCAGTGTGACAGGACTTCGAGGAACGAATAGTGACAACGTACTCGTTTAATGTTAGATTGGCACATGACATCTTAAAATTCAAATTTAAAAATATGACTGAAGTCAAATCTTTACAATATAAGTAATAAATCAATACTTCTCGTAAAGACAAAACTTAAAAACCGGTAATTGTTGGTACCGGGGTTTAATAGTGGCTAAAATGAACAGTAATACCTTGTCAACATCACGTGCAAGTAAATTAGATTTTACATGATACTGTATCTTAAAAAAGTTTCCCTTCCTGTCTAGATTAGTGACTTGCTTTCCCCTTCGGCAATGGCAAAGAGGTGGGAAAGACATAAGTTTGTTTAGATTGCTTATCAGCTTATGTGGAATAAACAGAAGTTGTGTTTTCATATAGAGAAAGAAAAGAGGGAAAAACTTTATTTTCAAGTTTTTATGCAAAAAAGAAGAAGGCGGCAAAAAATCAGAGGAGAGATTTAACATTACTTGCCTCACTAAGGCATCAAGAAGTTGAAGCAACGCACTTAAGGTATCAGCTTGTTGTCCTGTCCCACAAGTTGCCATGGACTTCACTCGTTTATACCACTCATCGTATGGATAAACTTTGATCTCATAGCCCTCCACCCTCAGAAGCTGCCATAAATAGCTGCCAAATAGACAATAGAAACAAACAGTTACTTTTAACTTCTTTAAACACTGAACAATTATGTTGCCTTCACAAATTCGGCCAATAATAAAAACCTGAAACAGAATTGGCATCATTCAAATTATGAAACTAAGACTAAACAACATCTTAACGCCTATCCATTTTTATAACATCCATCGTCGAAATTTTCCATTACATAGGTGTGAAGAAAACGTTCTACAGATTATACAGGGTGCGGCAGAACCAACTAAGCAGTTTTAAGGAGCAATAAAAAGTAAATCTGGACATATAGAGAAAAAATGTTTTTATTTTCTAAATTAGTACAATATACCATTTTACATTAATTTAGTTTTGAAAATAATGTCCTCAAGATGGCAGCCGTTAGCATCAATACATTGTTGTAGACGATCCCTGAAGTTTCGAGCAGCTCTTGCACACATATCGCGGGGTGTGGCATTCACTTCGTCAATAATCCGCTCTTTTAACTCTGGTAGGGTGTGAGGGCGGCTTTTGAAAACCTTTTCCTTCAGATATCCCCAAAGAGAGTAGTCACAAATGCTCAATTCTCGTGACCGTGCAGGCCACCCGACATCACCCCTCAAAGAGGCGAGGAGTCCCGGAAACATTTCTCTCAAAGCATCAAGTGAAATTCGAGCTGTGTGAGCAGTAGCTCCATCCTGTTGGAACCACAATTCCCCCAGTCCATGTTCTTCAACAATCTCGTCCATTCTGGGTTGAAGAAATTTTTCAACATTGAAACATAACGTGTGGAATTCACTGTCACGGACACTCCTTCCTCAAAAAAAAAAAAAGCTCGTTGTGTAGCGATCACAGATCTGTTGTTTTCATAATAAGCGCGAACGGAAAAATCACAATGTGCACCGGTTCTGACCATATTAGGTACTGAAATGGGGTCAACGACTGAACAAAGGCAGACCACGTGCAACTGCCTACCCCCACCACAGCTCTCGCGGTAATCGATAGAAACTACTTAGTCGGTTCTGCCGCACCCTGTAATTATTACTTTTCAGTGCTGTTTAATTTTTAATTTTATAGATGCTTTTGACTAACTTTTTTATCTTTCATATAATCCAAAATTTTATCTAGTTATAAAAAAAAAAGTAATCTTTAGCAATAAAAGTATATCATCACTTGATCTGCAAGTACGAAATCAAAGCTTCTTAGAAATAGAAATTCAGCTTCTTAGAGAAATAGGATGTTTTTCAAATGACCACAACACCGTTATTTTTACTTGAAAAAAAATATTGGTAAAGAAACATTTATGATTACACAGCATTTAATGATATTCGTGTATGAAATATCACATAAAAATAAGTTCATTTTTCGTTTATATATTGTAAGCGTATTGGGAAATTTTGTTCCCACTGTTTCTAGCATGTCTCTTATCGATTTGGATGATTTGTTGATGAATACTGTCCTTTAAATCAATTAAGTAGCTTGTTCTCATAAACGCGTGACTAAAGATACCTCCATAAATAATAATCATTCACTGATAATATAAGAATCGAAGGGCCATGCCAGATCACCAAACCTGGAAACGATAAGGTTGAGAAACAGAAGAGAACAACAACTATTGACATAAATCATTTTGTACAATCTGTACACGTGAAAATTCAATTCTTCATTCAAAATTCACCTGCGATTACTGATTCGAGGTTTCGTAACATGTTTCCGAGCAGAGCGGCCAGAGTTCTGTAGCACTACTGTTCTAATCCTTTCATATTTTCGGGAGTATGCACCTGGTGGTTTGGTTTCCGTTAATGAACCTCCTGAGCAAAGATTATTAACCCAGCGTAAGATTGTGTTACGTGAGAGAACAGAGTAATTTCGGTGAATTTTGAATCTGTGGCGATATCATACTGAACTGTGGTCACTGACTTTTTGCTCCTCACAAAACAGTCACGGCTAACGCTGACGGTTGTATGACGTCGACTGAAACATAGCCTTCGCTGTTCGGTGGGTCTGTTGACACTAGGTAATAACAGATGGAACCTCTGGTCATCTCTCTTTGTCTTAGTAAGCAACACTTCATTTGTTACTTTCACAGAAATCCTCTTACGAGTGCCTTACGTAGGTCAGTGTTTCTCCAGAGGTAGGTACATACGTAGAAATTTATTTCGGGAGATGTCCAAACTCAATATGAGGATAAATTATATTAAAGTTTTTAAAATGACCTCTAAATTTAGACTAAATTTACAGAAAAGTCGGGATTTCGGGGGAGGGGTCCGGACCTCCAGGACCCATCAATTGTGTAGATGTCCCTGTTCATGTGCTCCTTAAAGTATAACGGGTCACAATGACATGCAATACATGTCTTTCCAGTCAAACTACTGTCTCGACAGTTTCAGAACTGTCAAAGGTGAATTTTGGTAGTTGTGGTTTAGTTTCGGCGGCATTGTATTGCTGCACGTACTACACTCCGGATTCTGGTACAGGAGATGATCACAGACTTACTAGATGCGGCCCTTCGTTGTAGTTCACGACTACAATTGTAATAGTGTACATCGAAATTATTTGCATGCACCTGGAACAAACTTTTGGAATTAATTTAAAACCTTACTATGTATATCCAATGTATATGAGTAAGGTAATTTCTTCAACACTTCGGCCGAAATTCATCAACCCTAACTATGGAGATAGGATAAGGCTTTTATACAAAAATTTTAGAAGAAGGAGTGGGCAATGGAGATTTTAAGAACACACTGTAAAAAGTTGAGTAATCCACAAGAGCACTGTTGATAAAGTTTACGGTTAGATATTCAGTTTCCCTAAAGCTAGTTTTCTCTCTCTCTCTCTCTCTCTCTCTCTTTTTTTTTTTTTTTTTTTTTTTAAGGAACAAAAAAGAAAAAAATGATTTTATCTTCGTCGTAATTTATAGTGGAAAAACTGAAGAAGTCATATTTATGCACAAACAAAGTATGTAGGGAGATATGAACCACGTACCACAGTTTTATTGATTTTGCATCCTCGGTACGTACAATTAAGATCCAATCTGGTTTGTTTCGATAACGCTTGTAGCTATTTATAACATAATATTCGGTGTTTGCAAGTAATATCAGTAATTTAAATGAAAAGAGAAGCAAGAAAGAAAAAAAGAAAAGAAATGAAATTAAATTACAAATCTGAAATCAAGAATTTTAAAATAGGTAAGGAAAGTGAAAGGGAGATTTTCACATCGTTACCAATTTCATATATACCTGTACAACGTGATTCATTCCTGCTTAAGAAGTAAGCTAAGCAAACTGTGTTATGCAATTAGATCTGTAAGTGTAAATACAGCTAAGTGTATGTATTACTCAAATTTTCATTCTATAATAAAATATGGCTTGATGTTCTGGGGAAATACATCTCGAAGTCTTATCATCTTTCGGCTACAGAAGAAAGTGGTACGGATACTAGCAGGAGTAGAATGCAACTATCCTTGCAATTTTTTTTTTTTTTTTAACTTCAAATAATGATTCTTTCATTAATGTATTTCTTTGAAATACTAACATATATGAAAAAAAATATAGTAGTGAATTTATTGCTAACAAAGACATTCATAAATACAACATAAGAAGCAAAGAAGACATTCACTTGCATACACACAGAATAAACATATACGATATATAAGTTACTTACAAAGGTACTCTATTATACAATCTATTTCCATCATGTATAAAAAAAATAATCAAGTCTGTAAACAGCTTTAGCATCAAACTTGATAGATAATGCTTTTACTTTGTTGAAGAATATGTTCATAATAATTCGTATGCGTAAACTTCGTATGTATAGTAAGATAAATTAGTGAATCAATATGTAATGATTGAAAAAATGAAATGAAATCTTTAAGCTTTACGTCCCACGGTTATGCAGGTTAGGCTAAAGGAGACGGCGATGATGAGAGATGAGCGAAATGGTGGAATGAAGAAAGTGGGAGGAAACGGGAGAACCCCGAGAAAACCCACGAGCACGGTGTTTGTTCACCACAAAGTCCACACGGCGCGAGCTGGGATCGAACCAGGGACCCCAAGCACCGGAGGTGAACGCTCTACCACTGAGCCACCGCGCCCCCCTATGTAATAATTATATATATGTCCATTATATATTTAAATCTGACATGTGTCAAATTTTGTTATATGACGATGAACGGATGCAGTAAATTATTATTATTCCTGTAGAGAAACTAAATTTGTACATCTATATTTCCTGAACTAAGGCATTGTTATGTGAATAGTCTACAGTATTTTAAATGGGAATTTCTAAAATTCAAGTACTCAACTAGCTAGGGTGCTCAACTTATCGCATGGCCGTTCAGCAGCGTCAGTTAAGAGCAAAATAGCCACTATGAAGCATAAGATTCTTTCCGTTGGTGAGTTTGTTAAATATGAGTCGGCGATTGCTGTGCAGAGTGTGTTTTGTCTTCGTTTCAACATTGAATCTCCAAAAGAGGAAGAACATCTGTTGTTGGAAACATCAATCTGAGCAACCTCCAACTGTCCACAAACAACCCACGCGTATTAGAGAACGATTCAAGAGTTTTGACCATAGCCCACGCAAAACAACCAACAGATGAGCAAAGAACTTGGAACAAAGCAAATAAAAGCATGTCAACCAAAACGGAACGCACGCTGCACAGCAATAGGCGACTCAATTTCAAGAACAAACAAAAAAACTTTTATTGTATAGTTGTTTAAAGCAAGTGCTCTAGTTATGGCATTTGAAAATTCAGGACGTCTTGTTTTAAATGTTATGTAGATCCTTTACACACAATGTGTAGTTCAGGAACTACAGATTTATGAAATTGTGTTCATCTTTTTGGAATCACTTTTCGAATCAATATATCTTCTATAACAGCCTGGAAAAATCTTTCGTATTGTTGCACAGTTTCCGGAATGAAATTATATTTAAAATCAGCTCGTATGTCATTTAATACTTCATTTTCAATGAGGACATAATTCCCTTTATCATCCAGCTAAACATTTTTCAGATTCAACGGTAATTTAGTTGTTGGTTAAAATAAAGAAATGTTACGAAAACTAGGTCTGTCAATATTTTGTGCATTGTGGTTTGTTACATGCTTGACATAAAGCAATCTGTTTTGAATTCTTTGACTGAAGAAGTTATCCATTTGACGACATATGAAACGCATCGGCGTATAAGACGAGCCTCATTTTTTGAATTCAGTTTTGAGGACACATATTTTCATTGTATATACACAATCCTTCCTTAAATATAGAGTGATACTTTTAACAAGTAACATACATGGAGTTACCAACGCTATAGCGCATGCGCATCTGGAGGAAAGCATACATACAGTGAAACGGTAAATAGACCGATTGTACCCAAAATACATATTCTGAGTCAGTGACTATAACGGAATGCTGTTGTACATCCTAAGAAAGCAAGGAAAGCACCAAACAGCACGAGATCGGGAATACTTCTTGAAACTGAAATAACCCAGTTCTCTGTATTTAGGTATAACACGCAATCTTTCTTTCGAACTTAAAAGGAAAAAGTGCATCTTATACGCTGAAAAATATGGTAAATTTCTTTTGATCATTTCAATACAAATTTTTTGAGTGGCATTTTATTCGATACTACAAATGTTAGGATTTGGTCAATGATTTTTTTTTCCTTCTCTTTAATTCTGAAAGACATATTCAGTATTATTGATGCTTTAAATATACCATACATTATCCTAATTCAAGTAACTTCTTACTCTATCATTCCTTTCCTTAAATTCACACTTATAAAAACTCAAAGAAACAGAAATTATTGTTTTTTCAGTCGTACTATCTTAAATTTAAGGTCAAACAAACTGAAATGATTGTTTTTCAGTCGTGCTATCTTAAATTTTACGCCACACAAACAGAAATGATTGTTTTTCAATCGTACTAACTAAAATTTAAAGAGCTCAATATTAAACATGAAATAAGCACTACTAGAAGCCTACTTACTGACAATCCATGGTGCGAGTATTTGTAAGATGAAATATTTTCCCAATGGAATGCAGCATATCCTGTGTCATCTGGATTACGATTGAACTTACGAAGTCAACCGGAGTTAACTCAATCTAGAAAACGAAGCAAAATTAATTTTTAAAAACATTTTATTTACTATATATTCTGATTCTTGAAAACTCCTTGCATTGACAAACTTTCGACTATGTATTTCCTTAATATTATTTATTCCTTTTGCTCACATTTTTATCCTCCGTGATTTTGGCTCCAAGTAAAAGCAGAAAACTTGAAGTGCAGAGATTCTTTAGGAATTAGAATTAAAAAAAAACTGAGATGATTGTCAAAATTCTTAAGTGGGTTAGCATACTGCTGAATATTTAGTTTTCACGTCCCTCGATTATGCACTTTCGGCTAAAGAAGACGGATGACTAACGAAAGACAATGTTATGGAAGAATTGGTGGAATGACAACGTGGAAGGAAATGGAACTGAAATATTTTGGCTTAACGTCCCACGAGTATGCTCTTTAGACTAAGGAAGACGGATGATTAAGGCAAGTAAACGATGATGGAAGAATTGATGGAATAAGAAGTGGAAGGAAACAGGAGTACCCCAAGAAAACCCACGAACACGATGTTGTCCATTACAAACTAATTGGCCGGGGATCGAATCAGGGACCCCATGCACCAGAGGTAAGTGATCTACCACTAAGCCACCGTGCCCCCCATAGGGAGAAATGGAAGAACTGCAGGAAATTCATGGACACAATGGAGACCACTCCAAATGTACAGTGGCCGCGCGTAGCATAGTCGCTAACGCTTTCCCCTTCGGTGCGAGCGGTCCCGGGACTGATTCCCGGTGGGGGCACTCGGGCGAAAAAGTGTAAAAAGCTCTTTCAGACCACCCATCTTGAATGAGGTTTTCCTCATTCACACCAGGCAAATGCCGGGGTGGTACCTAACTTATAGGTCCCAGGCCGCTTCCTTCCTTCCCTTTCCCCGGATAGTGTGCTCGCCAAGGGACGTTATCTCTCATACGTGACAGAATAAATGGCCATAGATGCCGAAAGATCAGAAATCCTGAATACTAAAAATCCAAATGTACACAGCACGTATCGAACCAGGGATCCGACGCACCAGAGATGAGCGTTCTGCCATCAGCCATCGTACCTCTCAATCCAAAAAAGAAACAATAGTATTGCATTTTATTATATTGTATTATTACATCTTAATAGTATTGTATTACCTTAATAGTATTGTATTATTCATAGAATATTTATAAAATGGATGTCTTTTCTGTAAGAACAAAGATAAATTCTAATGTTTTTTCGGTTGTAAGATTGTTTCATCAAATAAAGTTCTATCTTAGCAACTATCGTACTGTCATTCAAATCAGAGTGGCCTCCCATGAGATTCGAACACGGGTTCTCTCGACTGAGAGAGAACGTTAATCATTACCCTACCTTTGGATACTATATTGCTATTTAAAACAGACAAAAAATATGGAATTTTCCTTTTTTTTTTTTTTTTTTACCTACTTCATATGACGCCATTTCTGTAAGTACATTTTACGTATGATAAAAAATGAAATGAGATCTTTGAGTTTTACGTCCCACGGCTATGCTGGTTAGGCTAAAGGAGACGGTGATTATGAGAAATGAATGAAATGGTGAAATGAAGAAAGTGGAAGGAAACGGGAGAACTCCGAGAAAACCCACGAGCTCGGTGTTTGTCCACCACAAAGTCCACACGACACGAGCTGGGATCGAACCAGGGACCCCAAGCACCGGAGGTGAACGCTCTACCATTGAGCTACCGCGCCCCCTTACGTATGATAATATACGAACACTATGGACTAAAGTTATAGACGTATTAATTAATAAAGTTATCATCATAAGTAGCAGAAATTATATTTGATTTTAAAAAAAAAAATCATTGTTTAAAGACATAATGAATTTAGAACATAACGAAAGCCATGGTGGATTTGTACATTTTGTGTTCACCGTCCCTTGCAGGAGCAAGGCTATATGAGACGTGGACCAAATGTTTAATCTGAAATCCGAACCACATCCGGATCCTCTATGTTTGATCTGAAATCTGAATCCTCTGTACAGGAAAACCCAATACACCCGACTCCGACTCCATGAATAAATATAAAATTCCATGGGGCCGGGTGAAAACTTCAAATTTAACGAAGTCTCGTTAAATTAATGATATAAGTAAAAATGAAAGTGTTAATAAACATCCAAATGTACAAGGTAATGTGAGTCACAGAGTAGAATTGATTTCAGCCTAAGTTGTCAACTTAGCACAACAATCTAATAAAGATGGCGATACGCACCCAGTAACCAGTCAGGTACTAAAACTATGCTTTCTTAATGTAGAAGGGTTAAAGGACAAATCTCTCATTATATCAGATTTTGCCTACGAAAATGAGATCAATATTTACTGTGTGAGTGAACATTGGACTACAGACACTGAACTCCAATATAATAATATAGATGGTTTTACAATAGCAAATAGTTATAGTAGAAGTAAATATAGACATGGCGGTGTTGCTATCTATGTTAATAGTCACATTGAGTATCGTCAATTAGATATCTTTTCTCAATACTGAATGTGAATTTGAGTCAACTACAATTTTTCTAGACTAATGCAAATTAATAATTCTATGTGTTTATAGAACACCTGATAGTAATCCAATTTTTTTAAAAGAAAAATTGGAGCAGTTATTTACATTTATGAACAAATGGCATAATAATAAGACAGTAGCAGGGGGTGACGTAAACGCACATTTTGATGTGTCGACCGAGAAATGAACTATTTATGAGTTACTAAGTCTACTTAGACAACATAATCTTCAAGTGGTTAACAAAAAAACCGACTAGAAGCACAGCGTGCTTAGATAATGGTTTTACTAATGTAAAACCGAAATATTTAACATGCAATGTAAGTAAATTTCCCTTTTCAGATCATCATGCCGTACCAGTGAATCTAAGTAAACAAAAGTAGAATCCTGCAATTTAAGTTCTCCCATTACCAAACTTATCGCAACTAGGCCCATCACCGAAACTAACTTACAAAATTTCATTCTGTTGTTATCGCGTATAAATTGGGACGTAAATATTAAGTATGACAATTTAAATGCCAGCGATACATTTGATCTTTTTTTTTAACTAAGCTTCTAAATATCTTTGAAATGTGTATTCCTAAAAGGGTGATCCGGTATAATGCATCAAAGAAAACCAAATCAAGTAATAAGTCATGGTATACTCCAGAACTCTCTGCTATGAAAGTTAAAGTAATGCATTATTATAATATATATATAAGGACAAAATGACTAGTGAAGCTAGGGGTATTCATATGTCACAAAGAAGTAAGTATAAATCTCCAATAAAGGTAGTGAAAGCAAAATACAATGAAAATTGCATTGAAATATCATCGAATAAATGTAAAACTGCATGGAAGATAATTAACGAGGTAAGCAATAATAATAATAATAATAATAATGTTACTCTGTCGCCTGATACCCTTAATACATATTTTGTTACTTCCGTAGAGGAAATCAAGAAAAGCAATGTGATACTGATGTTAATATGTATCACTATTTAAGTCAACATAGTCCATTTAATAGTTCTTTCGTGATTAACCATGTTAGCCCTGATGACGTCATAGTAGTAGTAAAAAGAATGTAAACTTCTGACAGTAAGGATATATTTGACATGTCGAGCAACCTTATAAAAGCTATTATTAATCACATTGTGAAACCCCTTAAAATATGCTTCAATAAATGTTTCTCACAAGGTATACTTCCTAAAGCACTTAAAATAGCTAAAGTTATTCCTATATACAAAACTAGAGATAGTTCATGTTCGTCTAATTATCATCCAATATCTCTTATTCCCGTTTTTTCTAAAATTATAGAAATTATTGTTAAAGATCAGATATATAAATACATGACTGAGCAAAATATAATTCTGAAAGCTCAATTCGGATTCAGGTCGAGAAAATCCACAACTGATGCAGTAAAATCGCTAACGAAAAAAATATATGAAGTTTTTGAAAATAAGGGTTTTGCTTTAGCGACATTCTGCGAATCTAAAGCATTTGATTGTGTAGATCATAAAGTCTTAAGTGATAAATTAGCGTATTACGGGCTCTATAGCAGCAGTTTAAATTTTGTAAAATCCTATTTCAGTGAACGTAAGCAGATAGTTTGTGTTAACAATATGAATTCAAACATATTAGAAGTTAAACACGGCGTACCGCAAGGTTCCGTTCTGGGCCTGGTACTATTTTTAATAATGATAAATGATTTACCTTTAAATACTAATGCACATCAATTCTATACGCGGATGATACAACCCTACTTAATATAAATACAAGGTTTGAAGAAGTATATATAGAAGCTGAAGGCGCATTATCAGAAGCTGTGACATGGTTTAAAAGAAATGGTTTTGTGCTAAGTCGAGATTTAAAAAAAATTAAAAATTAAAAAAAAATAACCTTTAGTCTCAATCACTGCAACGATAAAGAAAACTATGATGAATCTGAGGTTAAATTTCTCGGTATATGTATAGACAACCGGTATATGTATAGACAACGAATTAAACTGAGAAAAACATGTAAAATATGTAGGTATTAAGCTCTCCCGAGTGTTCTTTCTGTTAAGAAAACTAAAAGATACAATTCCCCATGAGTATTTAAGAAATTCATATTTTGCATTTTTTCATAGTATAATTGGATATGGGATTTTGCTTTGGGGTAACAGTAGTCAAGCACATACAGTCTTAGTTTTGCAAAAGAAAGCTATCAGGATTATTCTTGGAACGCATGATAAAGAATACTGTAAACCGTTATTTGTCAAGCTTAAGATAATGACGGTAGTTAATTTATATATTTATCAAGTGCTACTTTACACTAAACAAAACCTTGCAAATATGACACTTAGGGAAAAAGTACATACATATAATACTAGATGATGTTTAAAAAAAATGATGTACCCTTTACTAGATTATCAAAGATCAGAAATAGCTGTTTAGTTTTAGGACCGAAGCTGTTTAACAAACTAACAACCTCCATACAGCAGCTGCCGTTAAAGGTTTATAAAAGAAAGTTCTATGATTGGTTAATAGCAAATCTATTTTATTTGATTCAAGAGTTCAGTGAATGTGAAGAAACTGTGTCGTAATTTCCAGAGTCATTCCATTTCAAATATTATTAGACTATTAACCAGCAACTGATTGTATATTATGAATATTTTTTCTTCTCTTTTGTTTATACAGACCTATATATCTATATGTATATCTCATTTGGACGTTGTCTATTGCTTGTAAAGCTCAATGACAATAAAATATTCTATTCTATTCTATTCTGTTCATGAGCTTCCGCCGGGAATTGAACCCGATCTCCCACGCAATGGAGTCGTGGTAAAAGAGTAAACGGAGAAGGTATGTTAGAGAATATCATATACACGGGAACTAAGCAATGTCTTTATTATAGATATTCATTTGCATATCCCAATTCAAATTTCTCTCATATAAGGCATTTTAACTTACAATCCAAAAGAGTCAGACTCTTTATAAAAGGACTCTTCAATTTGCATTAGCATCACACAGTTCTGTTTTTTATGGGATCTTGTGAAGTTACGGACGTTCACAAGGGGAGGCCGTGGCGCCTACCTCAAATTCAAGTGAATCAATAATCTGAATTAAGTTTCCAGGCACGATCAATACTTTCTACATTTAATCCTCCATTATATTCTTTCTTTCTTTCCGCTTCCAACTTTTGTTGTACCATATATATATATGGTATATGTTATATGATAGTAGGTGGTCAAGAAAGCACAAGAGTACTTGTCTTTTTCCTGAATACTATGCTTAGATGTTACCATACAGTTCTTTGCAAATCCTTTTCCTATCTGGAGCTGAGCTTCATATGCCAAAAGGCCATAAATACTTTTTTTTTTTTTTTTTTTTTTTTTTTAATAAAGGACTCCGAAAATTCATACGATCGCTCAATGTATGAAGCAAAAATTAAACTTTTGTATTGGGGTTACAATTACATTTTTCACTGGTAAAGTTTCTTTTCTTTTATTTTATTTTCTTATACGAGGGCAATTTGAAAAAAAAAAATCCATTTGCGCACGCATGAGAAATGGCTGGGAAGTGCAACGTCAGGCCTACGATGTTGCGCAGTAGTTCAGTAGACAGTGAACAGTGTTGTAATTCACTCGTCCGCTATAATAATTAAAAATGAACGTTCTAATAGAAAAGCCAACCAAATGTGAAGTGTGTGCGGTAATATGGCTTCTGAGTGCGAAAAACCCTTCGGTAGCTGCGATTCATCGCGAACTATATGATGTTCACAGGCCAAACGTGATGAGTGAAGATGTTGTACGTGAATGATGTCGCATGTTTAAAGATGGACGAACTGACGCGCACGATGCGGCAACAAGTGGGCATCCATTTGTAGTCAGCAATGAATTAATTCAGGCAATGAACTCGGTTGCATCTCTTCAAACACATGAAACAGTGGCTTGCGTCGATCGCTTCGACAATGACAATGCGCTTCACAATGCTGTTAGCGGATGGCTTCATTCCCAGGCGGGGGATTTTTTTATGGAAGGAATTTCAGACCTTGTGAAACATTATGACAAGTGCCTTAATTTGAATGATTGATATGTTGAAAAGTAATGTAATGTTGTGTAAAATAAAAGTCTGTATTTGCGAGTGTATGTCATTGATAACCAAATGGAGGTTTTTTCCCTAATTGCCCTCGTATATATCAAGTAAGATAGGTCAAATTGTGTTAAGAGAAATTCTGCTGGGAGTTTTGTCTCACTCCCGAATGGCCGGATTGCAAAGGTCATTGGTTCCAATAGTGCAAGTCGTACCTCAATCCTAATCTGAGATAGAATGGGCTGCGATTGAAGCGTCTACTTGGTTCCCAGATCATGGGTTGGACTATGCCAGGTTTTGGTTATACTGTGGGATTCAGTACCTCGGGATACATCTTGATGCCGATGGGGAAACTGAACTTGACTTAACGCTCTAGCGTTGATACCGAGAATATATCGGTAAAACTCCTAACCGCTATGAGAGCTCCCTCCACTAGTAGATCTAACTGGGAGGTGAACTTCGATCCACGACGCTAATGAGCATATTTCATTCCCTTCCTCTAAAAGGGTTTACTGTTACAGCTTGGCAATTGAATGGAGCAATCACTGCTAAATCCATTTATGGGCCACAAAAAATGAAATGAAATCTTTTAAGTTTAACGTCCCACGCTTATGCCGGTAAGGCTAAAGGAGACGATGATAATGAGAAATGAGTGAAATGGTGGAATGAAGAAAGTGGGAGGAAACGGGAGAACCCCGAGAAAACCCACGCACACGGTGTTTGTCCACCATAAAGTCCACACGGCGCGAGCTGGGATCGAACCAGGGACCCCAAGCACCGGAGGTGAACGCTGTTTATGGGCCACATTAAAGTGATAAGTTACTGTCCTATAGATAATACACTGTATCTGCCACAGTAAAACAGAAGTTACCCCCTTGACAGACAGAATCTACAATGTTGTGATTGATTAAAATATTTTTGTATGCAACTTATCCTTGCAATGTCAAAGAAACGTAAGGATAAATTCACTAAAATGTGAGTTCTCAACTCGTTATCAGCAGATCCAAAGGAAATCACATTTACCTATTTATTGATTTTAAAAACATTTTGTTGTTAAGATAACAATGAGTATGCATAAATCATTAAATGAGTAATGAAATCACACTGACTCCATACTTTTTTTTAAAAAAACAAGAAAACTTTTTATAGCAAGTTAGACATATTTAATGTGGAATCAAGGACATGTATTTTTCATGATTCAGAAGTAGCATAATTGGTTCCCCATCAGCAGAAGAAAAAAAGAAACAATGATACTCTCAACTCAGATAGCGTACAATGGCAAAGGGGAAGGGAAGTATGCAAGGGTTGGGATGAGGGAACGTTAGTTACAGCCTACTCCCTTGTTAGGCGTCTATGCAGAATCAGAGTTTGGAATCAAAATGACTTTCTTGATTTCAGACATTTACAAGCTGAAAGCTTAAAGCAAAAAATGTGAAAGAAACTTGGACTTGAAAAAATGAAATCTTTCAGTTCAACGTCCCACGATTATGCCCTGTTAGACTAAGGGAGACGATGATTAAGGCAATTGAATGATGATGCAATAATTGGTAGAATGAGAAAGTGTGAGGAAACGGGGGTACCCAGAGAAAACCCACGGACAAGATGTTGTCCACTATAAACTACTTAGCCGGTGATCAATCAGGGACCCAACGCACCAGAGGTATACGCTCTACCACTGAGCCACCGTGCCCTCGTAACTTGGACTATTTATAAAGAGGTTGGAAATAAGTACTTAAAGAATTCTATTTTAATCTCACGTCTAAAAAATTGATTGAGAGAAATATAGTATTTCAAAATTACTATTTTTTTTAATTTATTCTTTGACATACATGTTTACGAATTATCAATTCATACCTGCCAATTAATATCAGGTGCAGATTCAGTAAAAATACACGCCTGCAACATCAAAAGTGTAAAATCTGACGGATTCCAACTAGGATCATCTCTTGAGCCAGCAACATTCCCACATCTGAAAGCAAAAATAATAAATAAATAAATAAATAAACGAAATAAACGTTTCATCTCGATAAGGAAGAAGTAGAGGGAAAATTTTTAACAATTAAAAAATAAGTAAATCAAGGGCGCCGATCCTGGGGGGCCGAGGAGGCCCGGGCCCCTATTGTATTTATGAATATACAATATTTGGCATAAATTCAGTGCTTTTTGTCTTAAAATCTTCATATATATAAAGAAGAGAATACCCCTCCAAATTTACAGAGAAATCGGCGCCCTTGAAGTAAATAGTTGTCAAGATAGAGGTGGGTGGCATGCTGAGTGCAGGACTACGTGATAATGTTGCCAGGCTGAAAGTAATAAAGTTTAATAGAGAAAGATAAACTAACAGCACAACTAGGTCGATAAGAGTACAAGAAGGCGAAGGAATACTAAAGGAAAAAAATATATGTATGATACACGAAATAAAAATAAATATATTAATTAGTGAATGAATGAACAACGATTAATAGGCAATAAGAAATAAATATGAATAATAATAATATATATATATATATATATATATGGAAAGTATGTAGAAAAATAATAGTAAAAAGTAGAAAAAATTGGCAAAGATAAAAGAAATTGAGAGGAAATGCCAGGGGCAGGTTAAAGGGGGCAATCGCCCACCTCCCATCCCCAAGAGCCATCCAAAATATTAAAATTACACATTCTGCTGCTTGTAGCTTACCGCCACACGAACGAAAGTTTGGGATCGTTATTTCAAAAGAGGGTTAATTCTTTAAATTCTATTTAAAAATAGTCTCTGTCCAGCATGCCGCATTTACGCTAACGTTAACTCGACTCATATCAGATAAATTTCACGAAGAAAGACGATGTTACTTGAGATCAGAACATCTGGAAAACTATCCATGGCTGGTTCTTTCCCATAAGGAGAAGGGCCTTTTTTGTAAATATTGCTCACTTTTCGCAACGGGTTTGGTTGGGGGCTATCGAAGAAACATGCCTCTCCAAACTCTTGTGACTAAACCTTTGAAAAATTCGCTACTTTCTACGGTATTTTAGAAACTCACAACAAGGCACAATATCACATTAACGCTGTTGAGGTTGGAAAAGCGTTTCTGAAAAACTACTGGGAACCAGTGAAATCAGTCGACAATCAAATTAACTCGTCAAGAAGACAAGTCATCCAAAATCGCGACAAACTGAAATTAATGTTGGAGAATGTGATATTCCTTGAAGGGCAAGGCACTGCTTTTCAAGGCCACAGGGACGATGCTAGTGCGGATAATTGGACCTCAGATGGTAACGGTGCAGAAACTAAGTTCAACGAGGGCAATTTTCGAGAATTGCTCGAATTTAAAATGGCTTGTGGTGACGATGTCTTAAAGAATCACTGGAAGAAGGCATCGAAAAGGACCATTTTTGCCAATAAAACCACACAAAAGGCCCTCATTGAGGCTTGTGGATCGTTTGTAATATTGTCAAGCGAGTGCGGGAGGGTCAGTTCTATTCTGTCATGTTTGATGAGAATAGGACGTTTCGCACACATCTCAGCAGTATGGGTGAAATAAGATAAGACTGCTTCAGTTTCATTGATTCTCGATCAGCGGAGATGAAACGTGAAGACATTGGTTCGAGCTCGGAATCCGAAGACTCAGAACCTCCCGAACTCTCACTGACTGGAGGGAAAATTGGAGATATTGTTCTATCTTTCCTACGAGACCTCTCACTCGACCCGAAAAACTGCGTTGGTATTGGTACAGATGGTTGCGCCGTCATGACCTCTCAAAGTAGCGGGGCAGTGCAGGAGATCCAGAAGGAGGCTTCAAACGCGCTGCACTGTTCATATTGCAGTCACAGCCTCAACTTGTCCATCTTCAGGTCGTCGTCAGTACAGTGCGTGAGGAACTGTCTGGGAACAACGAAAGAGATCACTGCATTTTTCACCGCATCGTCAAAACGTAATACTGTCCTTCAGCTTACGGTTGGTGGTCAGTTGGAGACATTGTGTGAAACGAGATGGGTTGAACGGAACGACGCGGTGTTACAATTTGTCGTGAAATTTCAAGAAATTAGTGAGGCTCTACAGTGTGTTCCAAGTGGTCCGGGTTAGATATAGCAGCCAAAGCACGGGAACTTTCTTCTGCCATGCACAACAGCGAGTTTATCGTAACTATCACGTGTCTTCAGGTTGTTCTCACGATAACTCTCCCCTCAATCGACTTTTGCAGAAGGGTAAATTCAAATGAAATCGACCAATGATGGTTGCTGACAAAATTTAGTTTTTTGTTAATTTTTTGCCTAAGGTTGTACCACATTTAGGGAGTTGAAAACAGGTATTCATTTATTCTTTTTAGCCGCGCATGTTTTCTATAGGTGCCTGAGCGCATTTTGAACTTTTTAGTACATTCAGTTAGACGCTGTAACTTTTAAGGTTTTAAAGATAATGAGTTCAAACCAAAACCATATGAAAGATAATGGAATAGACAATATTCTATGTTCTGTGCACATTGAGACATGCTTCAGAACGTTGAGAAAAGAAGCTCTGAACATTGAGGTTGGAAACGAAAGTCTCACTGGTGCAAGTTTACCCACTTGTTACTGCATAACTATCGTCTATTTTGTGCAAATTTGGGATTTTTCACTTCTGTTCTCCCTGAGATATTTGATGGTGAAAATACACGATTTTCGAAAGTTAACAAATTTTAAATATTTCCAAAAAATCAAGTATATGGTTCTCAGGGTCTGGGTACAAAACCTCGCGGCGACAACCTCGCCTGGCCAAAACCTCGCGGCCCAAAATCTCGCCGGGCCAAAACTCCGCCTGGCCAAAACCTCGCCGCCCAAAACGTCGCGGGGCCAAAACCTCGCCACCCAAAACCTCGCGGGCCAAAATCTCGGCGGCGATGTTTCGGCCGCGAGATTTTGTCCGTATACCGGTTCTCAGATCTGAAACTTGTTTGGGACGTTGTTTATTATCTAGTCTCTATGTAGACAAAGAATTGAAGGCGAGTCTCATTTATTTCGTTTCAAAATGTATATTCCAAAATGGCCATTACTAAGTTTCCAACCTCAATGTTCAGAGCTTCTTTTCTCGACGTTCTAAAGTATGTCTCAATGTGCACAAGACCCAAAATGTTGTCCACTCCATTATCTTTTATATGGTTTTGGTTTGAACTCGTTATCTTTAAAACCTAAAAAATTACAGCGTTTAATGGAATCCTATGAAAAGTGCAAAATATGCTCAGGCGCCTATACAAAATAGCCGCCACAAACAAACCTGCGCGGCTAAAAAATAAATGAATACCCGTTTTCACCTCTCTGAATGCGGTACAATCTTAGGTAAAAAAAAAAATTAAAAAATAAATATTGTCAGCAACTTTTAACCTAGAAATTGGTCGATTTCATTTAGATTGCCCCAGAAGACAGATTTAGACATGAACGCAGAGTCAGATGCCATTCAGGACACTATCGCAGCATTAAACAAGAAGCGTTCAAACAGCAAAGAAGAATTCGCGGCAATTTTCGAAGCAATATCCAGAATGGCTGCCAGTGTCGACGTGCAGATTCGAACTCCTCATCTCACC